>NC_056746.1:1535651520-1535819020 GCF_019279795.1 Protopterus annectens
ACAAGTCAAAGCTGGTTCCAACTCAGAGCTTAGAGTTCACTGGGGCAAAGTTTGATAAAACTTCCTGCCGAGCTGCACTACCTCTCCACAGACTTCTGAAACTAAGATCTCAACTTCAGATAATACTTTCTCAAAATATTGTCTCTGCTTGACACGTCCTGCAACTGTTGGGGTCCATGGCAGCTACAATCTCACTGGTCCCAGTAGCAAGCCTCCATATGAGGCTACTCCAATGGCTCCTATCATCTCAGTGGTCTCTTCTAGCACAACCAGTGTCTTATCCAATCCGCATTTCAAACCATTGCAAACAGGATCTGAGTTAGTGGATGAAACCAAAAGAGGATTTATGGTGTCGACCTCCCCCCCACCCAACCCAAAGCCACAGACCATGGACACTTCCCTGATGGGGTGGGGGGGCATTTTCAAGGAAAGATTGTCCAAGGCACATGGTCCCCCTTAGAGGACAAACTGCATATTAATGTCCTAGAACTGAGGGTGGTGTTCTTAGTGTTGCAAGCATTCCAAACAACCCTTCCGTTGGGGACAATTCCTATCCAATCAGAAAATATGTCGGTAGTCTGGTACATCAACAAGCAAGGATCATCCAGATCCTACCCCTTATGCTGGGAAGCCCTGAGAGTGTGGCAATGGGCGATAGCTTCCAACCGCATTCTTCTAACAATGCACATTGCCGGGAATTCCAATCTGATTGCAGACAAACTGAGCAGGAACATTATGATGCCTCACAAGTGGTCTCTCAACCCTGTAATAGCGACTCAAATTTTTTGTTGTTGGGGCCGGCCTTGCTGCAACCTCTTTGCCTCCCCCTTGAACCACAAATGCAGCAGCTTCTTCACCCTAATCCCCCCCAACGAGAGTGACCGAGAGATGCTCTGATTCACGATTGGCCCCTGGGTCTACTGTATCTCTTTCTCCCTATTCCCCTCATTAAACAGTTCTTGAAGAAAGCGGAACAGCTGAGAAGCAAGGTTATCCTCATTGCCCCCTATTGTCCCCGCCAAGTTTGGTTCCCCTTCCCATGACCTCACTTGGTTCACTACCCGTGGATCCTGGACCAAACCCCAGGACTCTTATCTAACCCACAGGGGCTGGTCCACCCCAACCTTCACAGCCTTAAGCTGATGGCTTGGTATCTCCACTTCCACTAATTGCCAGGCAAATAAACCTATCTTTCCCAGTCCGAAATATCCTTCTGGCTTCCTATAAACCCTCCACCAGGAAACTCTACCACAGCAAATGGGTCAGGTTTGTTGTTTGGGCTAAACAACAAGGACTAAACCCTTTTTCAATGCCGATCCATAGAGTTTTGGAATACCTGTTGACCCTTCTCCATGCAGGAGCCTCAGTCTCAATTATTACAGGGCACCTAGCAGCTATCGCCAATTTTCATAACGGTTCTAACAACTCCACTAATGTCCCCACTGTCTTTGCAAAACATTTATGAAAGGAGTTATACACCTCAGACAACCTATTAAAACCCCAACTGAACCATGGAATTTGAATTTGGTCCTACAGACTTTAACCTGTTCATCCTCTGAATCTTCTGCCACATATGACATAAAGTTCTTATCCTGGAAAACCCTATTCTTGGTGGCCATCACCTCAGCCAGGAGGGTATCAGAATTGCAGGCTTTGAGCATTAACCGTCCGTATTTGATCTTCCACAAGGAAATGTATCACTTCGAACTAACCCTTCCTTTTTACCCAAGGTTATCTCAAATTCGAGCCTAAACCAGTCCTTTTTCCAAATTTCTCTAACAAAGGTGAATACCAATTGCACATGCTGGATGTCCATAGGCAGCTACATTTTTATTTAGACAGAAATAAATCTTTCAGGAAGTTGGACCAGCTGTTCATAGCTTTTTCAGTTCCCAGACTGGGCAAAGCTGTTTCCAAAGTCACCTTGTCAAAATGGTTAAGAGATTGCATTACTTTTATCTATCAACTGAAAAAAATAACTTTGCCTTCTATTGTCATTGCTCATTCCACCAGGTCAGTGTTCACTTCAGTAGCTTTTCATTCCAGAGCTTCTGTGGATGATGTGCACAGCGGCCAGTTGGGCATCCCCCCATACCTTTATTATGCATTACAAATTGGATATGGCCTCCAAGGGAAAAGTATCTTTTGGCTCAGTGGTGCTCAGGAATATCCTTCCATAGGGCACCCAGGTCACAAGTAGGTGAGGATTCATTCCTATCAGTAAGGAATGAATGAAGATTTACAACATCAGATAAAGAAGTTATGTGTTACCATAATGTTCCATCTGTGTTGTAGACCTTCATTCATTCCTTACGTCCCACCCTCCTTCCCCCTACCTAAAGACTCCTGGGGATCCTTTGGTCCTATCTGCTTGATAAGGTATTTGCTCAGATAGGGCCTCCTTATCTCTATTGCTTTTATTGTCTCTGTGCTGGGTGGACAAACTTGATCTGGAGAAAGGGGAAGAGGGGCACTATGGGTAGGACTTAGCTCAAGAGTTTTTGGCTGGTGCGAGCTTGTATATTGGCCGAGTCTGTTCCGAGGTCGGAACCGAAGTCCTATCAGTAAGGAATAAATGAAGATCTACAACACAGATGGAACATTATGGTAAGACATAACTTCTGTTTTTCTGTTATTGTTAAGGCATTTTATAAATGTAGTTTCATGGTGTAGTTTCTATTGCATGTTAACAAAAGCTTAAATTTAGCTTACAAATATTTTAAGTTTAAAATAAGAAACAAAAAATAATATTTTAAGTGAGTTGTCTCTATCCTACATCACAAGTGTGGATGCTTGAGTGTTTTTCCACCAAATTAATTTGGCACTTTTTTTTCTGAAAAACCCTACTTTAAGGGACATCTATGCACCTACACCATCACACACATTGATGCAACATATCAGCTACTTAAATGATTATGTTCCCATAACCCACTCTTGTTTGTTTTTATTGTTTATTTACTTATTTTTACCTTGCTTGTACAGTTTGGCCTCATTCCTTGTATCTGGTAAAGTTCTGTACTAAGAAGGCTAAACATTCTAGCAGTCACATGGCTGTGAAATTGTCAGCCAAGTTGCACATGCAGTGCTTGATTGCTTCAAGACACAACATAATGCTGACAACCACCAGAATGCTTGAGGTTTACACTGGCTGCTTGATGATTAAAAAAAGGGAAAAGTTAATTGCCCACTTTTGGTGGTCAAATGATTTTTTTTTGTACAGGCTGAAAAGGGTCATCCTTCCAGCACCACTCTAAGGGAGCAGTTCTTTGCTTGAATCTCCTGCTGGTTAAATTAATTGTCCATTTGATTTTCCAGGTTGTGAACTGCCCTTCACTAATGAAAGCTGAAGCAACAATTGCTCTTTGGCCTCTTTTACGATTGTTGGGTTCTGGAATGGTGCAGCCTCAGTTTCCACCCTGGGGGAGCATGCAAAGACTCCTCTGCCACCATTTGCCCAGAGCCCAAGTGTGATCAGCCTGATCCAAAGGGGCAGTTTCTAGAGTCATTGTATCAGAACTGAGGACTCCATCCTGGAGCTAGCCAGTCCTCTGCACCTCACAGGTCCGCAAATCATCTGTTGAGGAGTGCCTGTCTCATAATACTGCATCATAGTTCACAACTCATGGCTTAACATCATACATATGTTTCACTTCTCCCCATCAAAATGCTACCATTGTATAGGGTACAGTCTGGCATCATTTCCTGATCTCTTAATGCCTGGTGTCAATCTGTCACATGCTCATCCCAGACTGAGTTTACACCTGTTGGTATTTGTGAGGATCATAGTATTTGCACCTTCCAGTTTCTGTGTAGATTTGAAGACTGTCTCAAAGATAAGCAAAGATAATGGTCCCATCGCCTCTTTGTATCACCTTCTGATGAGCCCTCTTTTAGTGATGCCTTCAAGTGTATAAGATAGAACATTAACTAACCTCAGCAGCCCCCCCCCCCCCATTCCCTAAAAATACTTGGTGCCATTTTTGGAGAAGAAACTATGGGATGTCATTATTCTTGAAACTATTGATTAAGAATGCCATCAAGGAAGCCTGGAGGCATTCTGATTATTTTGTGTTGGCCCTAAATAAAGATAATGCTTTGTATATGCTGTTGCCAAGTACTAACTTCTTTATGATTTCTTTGGTCCAGCACATATCCCAAGGCCACAACATTTTGGCTTCTTGCCAGCCCAGGACCTGGTCAACAACTTTTGAGGGGAAGGAGGAAGTTGGCCATTACCTCTGAGGAGGGTCTTTGTGATCCTTGTCCTGTGATCTCTGCCACAGCTAGGTGAATTAAAAAGAGGAAAAGTCCTTTTAACCCGGAGGAAGGCCCTCAGTCATCATACAGTCTTGTTCCATAAGGCACCCTAAAGAGTGATTCCTCTGGATGCACCATCACAGTTCTGCAACTGGTTAGGGACTGCCATATGGTCTCAGAGTTCTCTTTTGCTTGAAAGTCATCACAAGTGAACAGTATGGTCTAAACATGGTCAATGTCAAATACATACCATACATGCCTATCAGTCCTCCCCTTGAGGTTCAAGGAAGGATAAGCCCTTACTCTACTGCTCATGGAGTCCATTCAACCTGTACCATATTAGATGAGGTGGAAGGAATTTGACTCCAATGTCTTACTTTCCACAAGAGAGTGAAATATTCTTGTCCCTTTCTGGGGCTCAGTGACTTCAGTCAATAAAGTAACCAATCATTAATGTTGAAAGAAAATAAACTTCAGTAAGTCACTCTGTTCCCATAATTGTATTGTACCCTTTCGTAATTTCTCTGACAGATGAATATTTTACATTGTTTGGATGCCCACAGATAGCTTAGATGTTACACAGACATGGCTTAAGTTTCTAAAATTAATTTATTAATGTGGTTGACTGATAGCATTAAGTTTTTATGAGATACAATAAGTCTCTGCCTTCTGTGCCTGGATCTCACCAATAAGGCACTGAGTATATAGCAAGTATTTAGCAGAACTGCATCCTTAGGTAGTATTTGTACAGCAGCTGTGTGTGTTTTCCTGAGTACTCTGAGTACTTCTCCAAAATAATATGAGCTGGATATGATCTCAAAATCCCAGTATTCCTTCATGGCCACAGTTATTAGGGCTATTTTCCTATGATGATAACCATCCAGGAGCTTGGGAATCTGTTTTACGGTTAATAAAGATAGATCCCTTCATATCAGGTACTGAAGTGGGTCTATATTAGATAATCGAACTTTCAAAAGTTCGACTGTCATATGATCAAATTTTTAAAAGTTCGAACATCTAATAAAAAAAAAAATAAACTACACAAATAACCCCCTGCACCCCCACACCCCTGCTCTTTAAATATACCAACTCTGAGATTGCACTACAGTGCAGAAAAGGGAAATCTTCCCATTCCGTGCTATATGAAGATCTCCATTAAAACATTCAAACTTTCAAAAATGTGATCATATGGTGTCGACCACATGACACTCAAACTTTTGAAACTTGGATTATCTAATATAGACCCATACTGAAGTTATGTACTTCCATAATATTACATCTGGCTGAGCAGGTCCATCCTCAATATACCTGGCCTTCTTCAGGAATCCTTCATCATTAGAGGCATTATCTGGAACATTCTTTGTGATTATGCATTTTCTTTCACATCTGCCTTTCTGCAGTGTAACGGTGATCTCAGATGAAGTTGGTTTGCAGATCATTATAGGTAAATGAGAAGGGGTCTGGTACCCTGGCAAAATTTCATATGAAAAGCTGACTAAAAGCCCATAGCTGTTGTCCTGCTGTTGATAGGAATGGATATGTTATTCCAGATCTAACATTATGGTAAATGCATAAATTTCACATCTTATTCCCTTGGCTGAAGAAACTGGAATTACTGATAGTTGAAGTACTGTTCAAGTATAGTTGTGTAGTAGTTGTCTTAACAGTAAATATCCATTGATTCCTTATTGTCCAAGGTCTCCACCCCCTTTAGTCCATGCAGTTATTTGTTTAGACATTTAACGAATTAGGTAGACTGGTCATTGGACCATTTTAAGCCATGACCCACAAAGAGCACAACATACATGCATGCACAATGATGCAATGTAG
This sequence comes from Protopterus annectens, assembly GCF_019279795.1. Classification (NCBI taxonomy): domain Eukaryota; kingdom Metazoa; phylum Chordata; order Ceratodontiformes; family Protopteridae; genus Protopterus; species Protopterus annectens. The sequence continues at coordinate 1,535,657,608 of NC_056746.1, forward strand.
AAAAGCAGGTTGAATGTATAGATAGTGTGCATTAACAAATCACACTTTAAGGGCAGAATGTACAATCCAATAGGATTGACAGTAGACATCCCATTTTTACCTTACATGACAAATTGGATCACCAGATTAGGTACCTATATTAAAGTATGTTGCAGAGTTTAGAAGACAGGTTTATAGACAAATGTTTCTTGCAGTCTCCATGTTGCATTGATGATTATTTGGCTGACTGATAAGTGAGCATGTGATGTATACTTAGCCTACCATGAGATGCTGACAACAGCTGGTTGCCACATGAGCTGACATTCAAAGGATAGTTTACCACTGTCACATTATGTCAATCTGCATGGGAAGCCTTTTTCTTTATGATTGTATTCACTAACAAAGACAATTTCTCTACTGTATTGTGAGGAGAGAGGTGTAGGAAATTTGCTTGAATGGAGTTGTGATTATTCAGTTAGACAAGCACAAGTCTGTGTCTCTCTTGTGACCTTATCTAAAAAGGTCTCATCCCAAAGTTTGTGTTTATGTGTATAAAACAAACACTGGAGACGGCAGAACGATATGCTCCAAAAAAACGGCTGGAGTCACAATTAAAGTTTGTATGAATGACTTATACCAGTTCCAAATGCAACAAAACTTCAGTCTTCAAAGAGTAACCTCCAGGCAACGATTATATAAACAAAATATTTATTACAAAGGCAAGCGCTTTCACCATTTAAGGCTTCATCAGGCCAGTACAAAATTCATTAACACAAAAAAATACCTTTAAATACTTTACAATGCAGTGACATCATTTCCACTTTCAATTAATAAAATGAACGTATTCCTACATTTAAAGTGCAATCACCATTATTCTAATAATAAGGCACACATACTTCAAAGCTGCACTATAAAATTTCATCATTTAAAATAAAGGACTATCCTTAATAACAAAATAACACATAAAGACACTGTAAACTTCTAAATCAAATCTGTTAAATATTCCAAATATTAATGACGTTTGCATGTGTTTATTTTTGTTAGCTTGTTTATTTGTTAACTGGGTAAGTACACTGGTCCTTGGACCCATTTTAGGCCCAACCTAACCACAAGGGCAGAAGATAAGTATGCACATAATAAGCAAAAAAGTACAATAGGAATATGCATTGTGCCACAAATTAATATAAAAACAATAAGCCACAGAAGTACAATATGTACAACTAAATGTTGCACAAAATGTCCAAATCAAAGATAAATGATTATATGCAAGATAGTGGTAAGCTTAAGGGCAAAATGAAATTCAGCTTGGTTCAGCAATGACAAAATATGCATGCAAATATTTACATGAAGAAAAAACACACTGCAGTGGACATCTGAACATCAAGTTTCCATTGATTTTCATTGAGTTCAATTTTGACTCCAGCTAGATGTAAATAAGGGAAATAGTCATTTAACCATTGCCTGTAAAGCATGAACTGGTCTATGTTTCTTGAGATGTTCTAGGAATTAACTAAAACATGTAATGTTAAGTTGTCTATCTCGCCTTCATTCTTGCTGGATGGGTTCGGAGCCGACCTCAGCTCCGACTCGGCCACTCTAAAAGCTCGAGAGTTGGTTCCACCGGCTCGAGGCTCCCCTTATATCCCACAATGCTAGGCGTGAGTTACCCCAGATCTCGTTTGCCGCTACAGCGATCGAGGTGTTGGTTTTCTACCGGCTTGTTGGTAAGTGTATTTCTGTAAAAATTAGAATACTTAAACCCCTATATTTTTAAGTTTAACTACTTTTCCCTTAGTTTAGTGGATTTCTACCCCTGTTTTTTCAGAAAATCCCGTTTTTTTCCCACAAGAACTTAAAGTTCTCTCTCGGGCCTTCTGGCCTTTCCCCATTCCCTAGTGGTGTGTGTGTGTTACTCTTAATTAAAACTTTAGTTAATTGTTTTATTTTTGAGTTTTAAAATAAGATTAGTGTAATCAGTGTGTCTGACTGGGTGTGTGTGGTTACACTTTCTTGTCTAGGATGTCTAAAGACACAAAGGTCTCAGGCTTCAAGAAGTGTGATGCGTGCTGTCAGAAAATGTCTCTGACAGACGGTCACACTTCTTGTGTCTACTGCCTGGGGCCTTTGCACCTGCAGGACTCCTGTGCTGTATGCCACGGCTTCAGCCCCAGGGTCCTGCAGGAAAGAAAGAACAAGTTGATCCTAAGGGGTCTACTTAAGCCTGAGGATTCCCTTTCTGTCTCTGGGAAGCCCTCTAAGGCTTCTAGGTCCTCGGCTCCAGCTACTGAGCCGAGACCTAAAGCTACAAAACCTATGTCTGCATCGGCTCCGGCTGGAGCCGATGAGTCTACAGCTTCTGTGGTTCCTCGGCTCCGGCTGGAGCCGAGGTAGTAATTCCCTTGTCGGCTCCGACCAGACCTTCGGAGCCGACATCTAGGAAGAGATCTAGGTCACCATCCCTTGGCTCCGTTCATTCGGCTCCAGCATCTCCTCTGCTGTCTGAACGGAGCCATAAATCTCACTCCTCTAGGTCATCGAGGCTGTCGGATCATGACCTTCAGAGGGTAGTGAGTCAACTTCTTAAGTCCGAGGCACTGGCCCAAATGCTTCAGAGCCCGACTCATCAGTCGATGCCTGCCCCTGTCCATCAATATGTTCCTCCTCCGACTCCGTTGAGCTCGGAGCCGGGCGCTGAACCGAGACTGTGGTAGCATCGGAGCCGATACAGATGTCTTCGGCTCCATCGTCGGCTCCGATTTCTTCTTTCGAAGAATCTCGGCACCGAACTTCCCTCGTCAGCTCCGAGGGGGTGAGTGGCATCGGACCCTTGTCCGACCCCGCTCTTCCTCTCGGAGCTTTGGCGCTGGTGAGTTCGGCTCCGACATCGGCCTCGGAGCCATCACTGTCGGTGCCGAGGGAGGTTCTCAGCTTCTCGGAGCGGGGACCTCTGGCTTTGCCTGACAGGGGTGCGTTCGAGGTCATGCGGAGTGTGTTAGAGCCTGGCTCTACTCCACAGTCGGCTCCGTCCGCCCCTCCCTCTACGGTGCCTCAGGTCAAGTCGACTCACTCCCTCATCCCGGACCGCAGAGAGCCAGCTCCTCAGGAACCCCCTGTGGGGATTTCATCCTCTTCCGAGGCCTCTCCTGATTTGGCAGAAGAGCCCCCTCGGAAGAGGAAGTGTAAGAGGAAACACATTGACTCACCTGAGTCCATCACATCTGACACAGATTTAGATGATTCCGAGGGTTCCCCCCGTTCCCCTTCTGAAGATGTCTCTTTTGCAGACATTCTTGAAATCCTCCAACAGAGGGGAAATTGGCCAGCCCTCAACCCTTCGGAGGATGAATCTGTATACCTTGAGGCATTTGGCTCTCGTCCTTCCACCTCCTGGGTGTCTCCCCCCTTTGACCCCCTCATGCAGGTGGTAGCTAAAAAGGCATGGACGGCTCCTGATTCAGTGGACCCCACTCCCAGGAGACCCTCAAAATTCATAACGGCACCAGCAGACAAACAGTTCTTGACAAAAGGAGTCTCTGTGGATGCTATGGTGGTAGCTGCTGCCACTAAGAAGGAACTAGCTGATCCTTCAGTACCTGTCCATCCACCTAACAAGGAATCTAGGTCCATGGACAGGTACGGGAAGCGGATGTTCTCGTCAGCGACATTTGCTATGCGTTCGCTGAACTACCTGTGCCATTTTACTCGTCTTCAAAGGGACTTGATTAAAGAAGCGAGTGACATGTTGAAGGACCCTACAGCTGCGGGTTTTCAAGATAAGATGAACACTCAGCTGGCTACCCTTAACTCCATAGCCAACTCCTCCATGCGCCTCCTTTCTTATGCGGCTGATGGAGCGAGTAGGGCCGCAGGGACGGGTGTGGCCTTACGTAGGCATGCCTGGATGCGGCTATGCAATTTTGCGGACCCCTTCAAGACGTCTTTCACTAATTCCCCGTTTGATGGATCATCTCTCTTTGGTCCTCAAGTGAAAGAAACCTTGACTAGGTGCGAGACTGATGGCAAGACTCTTTCTGCCGTCGGAGTCTGTTTTTCTACTCCTTCTAGGCCTTACCCCAAAGGCCAGAAAAGTGGGAAAATGTGGTTCCGTAAACAATCTCAAGGGACTTCGCCTGACGCACAAAGTCGTTTCCCCGCCAGAGGCAGAGGCGGGAATAACAATGGTAGACGTCGCCCTCGAGGCAGGGGGGCTCCGCAGAACCAGGGCAATCGAGAAGCCTTCTCTGATAAGCCTTTTCAGCATCCCTGAGGTGTTGCCCGACTGCCCACCTTTGGAGGCAGTCGGGGGAAGATTGTCACTGTACCCAGAAGCCTGGCTATCCCTGACTCAAGACAAATGGGTACAGTCCGTCATTTCCGAAGGCTATTCTATCCCCTTTCTTCGCATTCCGAGCCAATCAAAAAAATCCCTTCCAGATGTTCCACCCGCTCAAAGGGATCTAACGGTTTTCGAAATTTCAAAGCTGCTTGCAAAAAGAGCAATTCAGCCAGTTCCAGCAGACCAGCAAGGATCCGGAATCTACTCAAGGTTCTTTTTAGTTCCAAAGAAAACAGGGGACTGGAGACCAATTTTGGATCTCAGTATCTTGAACAGATCAGTCAAGAAAACAAGATTTCGGATGGTCACGCTGCAGTCCATCCTTCCCCTATTGGGAAAAGGAAACTGGATGTGCTGTATAGACCTTCAGGATGCATACTATCACATAAAAATGAACAGACGCTCCAGAAGATTCCTCCGCTTCAGGCTGGGAACCAGTCATTTTCAATTCAGGGCCCTGCCCTTTGGTCTCACCACTGCCCCCCGGGTGTTTACCAAATGCATGGCAGTGGTAGCTTCTCACCTGAGACGACAAGGATTCCAGGTGTTTCCATATTTGGACGACTGGCTCCTCACAGCTCCCACCAAGCATCTCCTTCTGATGGCCAGGGATTACACCTTTCGCATTTGTCAAAAGTTAGGCATTTCAATAAATTGCGAAAAGTCTGTTTTGTCGCCTTGTCGTACTATTACCTTCATAGGCGCAAATCTAGACACAGTAGACATGTCTGAGACTAACAGATCAGAGAATAACAGACATACACAAACTGGTCTCACTCCTTTTCAACAACAACAGAATCAAAGCCAGGTTAGTGCTGAAAGTGTTGGGAATTATGGCGGCCATACCTCTGCTTCCATTAGCCAGATTCCACATGCGAATCCTTCAATGGATGCTCTTTACACAATGGTCATACCAGCAACTTCCAATGTCCCACACCATTATGATCACGCAGGCGCAGAAATCATCTCAGGTGGTGGATGTCTTCCCTCAGCTCTTGTTGGGAAGACCCTTTGTTCCACCCCCTCCAGTTGCTACTCTGACAACGGACGCCTCCCTGATCGGGTGGGGGGGGGCATTATCAGGGCAGGACGGTCCAGGGCACATGGCAACCAAACAAATGCCACTTGCACATAAATGTTCTGGAGATGAGAGCAGTGCTTTTAGCGTTGCAAGCCCTTCAAGACTCTCTTCCCTTGGGAACGATTGCAATCCAGACAGACAATATGTCTGTAGTGTGGTACATCAACAAACAAGGCGGAACCAGGTCCTACCCCCTGTGTCGAGAAGCACTCAGATTGTGGCAATGGGCGATTTCTTCTCAGCGGTTTCTGATAGCAACGCACATCCCCGGGAAGTCCAATCAAATCGCGGACAAGTTGAGCAGAGCTATCCTCATGCCTCACGAATGGTCTCTGAAAGACTCTGTTGTGAGAGAAATTTTCCTCAAGTGGGGTCAGCCTTGCTGCGATCTTTTTGCTACTCCCCAAACAGCAAGTGCAGAGATTATTTCACTCTATTCCCTTTACCAGGCCAACCCAGCAGAGACGCTCTAGTCCAAGTTTGGCCCCGGGGACTTCTGTATGCATTTCCTCCCTTCCCACTAATCTCTCAAGTGATACAGAAAGCTATCGCTCAGAAGGCCTCATTGATCCTCATTGCTCCTTACTGGCCTCGACAGGTGTGGTTCCCCTTTCTACATCAATTTCTATTGGAGCGACCTTGGCATCTGGACCTAGTTCCAGATCTTTTGATCCATCAGTCGGGTCAGTTACATTGCTCCCTCCCCTCTCTGAACCTCACTGCTTGGTTCCTCCAGTTCCTACCTTAGCCAGGCTTCCTCAATTATCTCACTCCGTTCGAGATATTTTGATAGCTTCCCATAAATCTTCCACTCGGAAGATTTATTTGAGTAAGTGGAAACGCTTCACATATTGGGCTCAAGGAAGGGACATAGATCCTTTCACTGCTTCCATCCAAATAGTCCTTGATTTTCTAGCTGAACTCTTCCATGCAGGTTCATCTCCCTCTACTCTTAAAGTTCAATTGGCAGCTATTTCTAATTTTCATGTGGGTATTTCTGAGTCTGCCTTAATGTCCCACAAGCTTTGCAAAGCCTTTTTGAAAGGAGTTTTTCTTCTCAGACCTCCTATAAGAAATCCTCCGTCTCCTTGGGACCTAAATTTAGTTCTTACTTCTTTGATTCTTCCCCCTTTCGAACCTGCAGCCTCCTGTTCTTTAAAATTGCTATCATGGAAGACTCTCTTTCTGGTAGCTATTACTTCAGCTAGAAGAGTTTCAGAACTTCAAGCACTCAGCTGTCGACCTCCTTATCTATTGTTTCATAAGGACAGGGTATCCTTACGAACGAACCCGTCCTTTTTGCCTAAGGTAGTCTCGACGTCAAATCTAAATCAAAGCATTGACCTCCTTGTCTTTTTTCCAGAATATTCCAACAGGTCTGAACAAAAATTACACTGGCTAGATGTTCATCGTCAGTTAAGGTACTATTTGGATAGAACAAAACAATTCAGAAAATCTGACCAGCTGTTTGTCTCCTATGCAGAAGGCAGAAAGGGACTTTCAGTTTCAAAGGTATCATTATCTAGATGGCTAACATCTCTGATTTCCCTTGTATATGAAATTAGACACCAAAAGCTGCCTAATAAACCTAAGGCCCATTCCACCAGAGCTTTGGCTACTTCTTTAGCCTTCCAAGACAGACTGCCTATTGACACCATTTGTGCAGCGGCTACTTGGGCTACTCCTCACACTTTCATTTCTCATTATAAGTTGGATTTAGCTTCTAGGCATAGAGCTAACTTTGGTTCCACTGTTCTCAGGAGTCTGTTCCGTTAGGCCACCGGGACAAGGTGCTAGGGACGCGGTCCCATCCAGCAAGAATGAAGGCGAGATAGACAACTTAACATATAGAAGTTATGTTCTTACCATAACGTTCCATGTTAGTTGTCTTCTTCTCGCCTTCTTCTTGCGTCCCACCCTCCTGCCCCCTGGCCTGGACAGACCTAGAGGAGTTGTGATTGTGACCTCTCTTTCTACCACCTCTTTTATTAGGCATATGCTGTTGTGCATATTTCCTGGATGAGGATATAGGTCACCCTTCTTTCTCCCTGGTTAGAGGTGGACTTTGTTTATAGTCATTCTCATACTATTATAAGCTGGGGTTAGCTTACAAACGAGATCTGAGGTAACTCACGCCTAGCATTGTGGGATATAAGGGAAGCCTCGAGCCGGTGGAACCAACTCTCGAGCTTTTAGAGTGGCCGAGTCAGAGCCGAGGTCGGCTCCGAACCCATCCAGCAAGAAGAAGGCGAGAAGAAGACAACTAACATGGAACGTTATGGTAAGAACATAACTTCTATTTTTCTTTTGTAATTTGTTAAGGAATGTGTTTCCATTTGGTCAAGGTTACAGCTGTAAAATGTTTTTAACCTAATGTTTTCTTGAAGTTAGCTACATAATATTAACATATGGGGAGGAACAGATGTAAGTCTGTGTCTGAATGTGGGGCAGTAGCTGTCACTGATCAATTTAAAGGTTAGTGAGGGGAGAAGGAGGGTACAGAGACAGTGACTGTGAGCCATTCAGCTCTTTTTAAGAAAGTACAGTAATCCTCCCTTCTTAGGGAGAGGTGAATGAATCTACAAATAACATTAACATTGGTGTGTAGTGTATGGATGTTTTTATGAAAGTGTAGAGCTTTTGGGGAGAGAGCATATTCTGATCTAGGAATCATAATTTTCTTTACAACAGAAAGACAGGTATGGTAAGTCTGGTTGTTGTGAACAGTGTATGTGTGATCTTTAAAGGTAGACTGGGATCAAGCAGCATTCCACATTGCCACTGTATTCAGAAAGTCCTTCTGTGTGGCACATCTCATAACAAAAGGTTTCTCATCCAGGAAGAAAGAGGTCATAATCCCTCTCTACTCATCCCACATTAGACCTATTATAGAATACAACACCCCATTTGGTATGTACCTCACTAGACACCTACAACAACTGGAAAGGCCACAAAAATACCTCACTAAGAGGATCTTAGGCCTTAGATACATGCCCTATATAGACAGACCGAAAAAACTCCAGCTATACTCTGTCTCTTGTCACCTACTTAGAGGCACTCTTTGCTTGACCTACAAAACCATGTCTGACCCAGAGCTGTTAGATATGCTACACCTAAATAAATCCCAATCCCTCCGTGCCACACACTCTAGGGACCTTAACCTTATTGCCACAATAAACAGAACATGCTGGAGGGAGAGGTTCTTAACCCAGAGACTTCCCATACTCTGGAAAAAACTTCCCATTCACATCAAGCAGAGCACTTCACTGGCCCTCTTTAAGAGAAATCTTAATGAGTGGGTGGGCAATAGGAAGTTCACTGTGGGGATTACTTCAGTGACCTTGCTTGACAGGGGCACTAAGAACTAACTTTGGGTGACATGATGCCAGGGAATGTTCTTGGGCTAGGCTTATATAGGCTCCAGGCCCATTAACCTAGTACACACCTATGAATCTATGAACCTATGTATCTTTGTTACTTTCTTTAAGTTCCTCCATCTTCCTGATGCTGTAGCATTATATTGTTTAACTTTTTCATCTTTTATTCCCTTAGTTGTCAGCTTTATCATCCATTTTTGAATTTTAAATTGTTTTAATGCTTACTAAACCCAACCCTTGTATATATATTTGTCTTCTGGTTTAGTGTTCTCATGTTTTATAGCTTGATTTACAAACACAGTCTTTTTAAACCTTTACCTGGCACCCTTTGCCTGTCCAACATTTATTTGCATTTTGGCCTACATTCTCCATTTTGCATACTATAATATCATCCTATCTGCGTAACTGTATAATATGATTCTAAATCTAGCTGTCCTAGTCTAAGTTGTCTAATACAATGAAGAAAAAAACTTCAAAATTCTGCTACCCAAAAACACAACTATCAAAATTTGGAACAATGGCTCAATAAAGGCAAGAAACTCTGGAAATGACTGTATTAGCGTAAAAAAACTCTTTAATGACAAAAGCTTTCATTCGTAGACTTCATCAGAACACATAAAACCATTTGTAAAACCCAGTATATATACATCACAAATTCATCCCCACTCATTACCTGGCTAATTATTCAATTAAGTACAAAACCAGCATTCAAATTATTAGCTGCCTAATAAAAATACATAAAAAAAGTTTGCTGCTAAAATCACTTCTTATTTAAACATAACCTTCTATGTTTTAAACCTTCTATGTTTTAAGAAACACTTAATATTGATCATTTCATTAATTCCTGTTTTTTTATCAGCCTCTAATTTAATTTGCCAACTTGTCTCCCTCTGTTCCAAAAAGTTTTTGAAGTCTCCTCCCCTTAAATCAACCTTTCTTTTCTCGATAATGGAAAAGAGAAATTTCTTGTATTTCTTACATTCAACTGTATATTTTTAAAGAGAACTATTAAGATCTTTCTTTTTGATGTTATAAACATGTTCTCTAATTCTTTCGAATAAGGCTCTAGTGGTCATTCCAACATAAAAAGCTGTGCATCCACTGCACACCCCAATGTATACAACTCCTTTAGGCCTACAATTAAAAGAACCTGGTACCTTTAATGTGTGTGAAAATGTCTCTAGTGACACAAAGGGGCCTTCCAATATGTACTGGCAGAAATTGCAATCTCCACATTTGAACATCCCATATTGGAAGGCCCCTTTGTGTCTTTAGAGACATATTCACACACATTAAAGGTACCAAAAAAACATTGACCCTCCCCTAGTAGAATTCATTTTTTCAGCACCCATGGGGGTAACCCAGATAGTTTTTTCTTTAGTGTGTTAGCATAACCCTATGAGAGTCGCACTTTGGGAGGTGATGAATTCAAGCAAAGGCTCATTAAGTTAGAAACCAAATTGATAGTGTATTTGGGCACTTTATACCCTAGGGGCCTCAATCTGGATATTGATTGGGGGACGTAGGTAGTATTTTTAAAGTTTATGGTGGCAATAGTATAGTGTAGATTTGTGACAAGCCAGGTGGAGTTGTGGATATTGTTTTGGGCACATGAATTTATATTTAATATTTAGGAAGTTAAGATGTGAGAGGAATAAATAACAGGTGTATGATGATAAAGTCGGGGATGAAATATAATGTAAGGAATAATTGTATTGGATATATTTTGTATATGTGTCAATGAAATAGTATTTAGTGATATAAGAAAATCATGTTAAGTTTGTTTATATCAGAATTCTACTAAGGGAGGGTCAATGTTTTTTCTTGTTTGACATCTAATAGTAAAAAATGGTATAAGATGTTTAAATGGATGTGGAATATGTGATACAAAAAATGTCAATTTTAGATTTAAAGTCCCTTTGTGGTTATTATTGTATTAATGCATCCATGATGTGTAGTATTGGGGGTACATCTTTAAGCTTTAATTAATAGTATTTAAGGAATAAATAAATCAATTATGTAATGTATTTAAAATGTTAATTGATGTGAAGATGGAATATATAAGGGCTGTTGGGATAGTACTGAGTTATTCCTTTGAAGGCCTGTGAGGCCGAGGTACCAGATGAAGTAAATAAAGAATTGGCAGCTACAGCAGTGCTCGGTATTTTTTGCAGTTTGAGGAGAATTCCTGGTTCCCTTTTGAGGATAGTTGTGGTGTGTTTTTTTGTACCATGTCATTGGAAGGAGCTTCTACTATTCCGGGTGTATTCAGAACCCAAGCTGAGATGGGCAAGCTTAGATGTACAGAGATGTGGAAGGAGTGAGACAACAAAATGGTGGAGAATGATCCTTGGTCCATGGGGATGGGCAGCCGGACTGATGAAAGGTATGAGCAGCTGGAAAGGCTCTTAAAGAAAGAGGTGTCTTTGTATTATATCAGACTTTTGCAAAAATACATTGATATGAACATTACACTAAGAGGGCTTAGAGTGGATCGGCTCCCTGCATTTGAATTTTCAGAGGAGGAATTTGACCTCCTAGAGGAATGGAAATCTCTGTTGCTGGCATGTACCACAAACTGGCTTAAAATTCTTATTAAGAGAAATATCCATGCACAAGAGAAGTCATGTAAAACAATTGTGCAATTACAGGAAGTGCCAATTGCTGACACCTCGGAAATGAGCTATTCCAGCAAGCTCTATGATATCAAGTCTAATGTGGCCAAAGTGGAGTTGAAGGTTATTGCCAGAAAGAAGAAAAAATTGAGCAGGGACATCAACGATTACAACAGTGGTATAATCTTTTCTTGGAATGTAAGGAGACTAGGGGACATCCCTGGCAGGTTGGCAGAAGAAGCAGAACTCATTTAGGCCCATCTTCTCGCGAGACTTCCATATCATCTGGTGAACTGGTGTCTAATGGGTGAAAGAGTGTGTCCTTTGAGGATGTTAGCAGAACATTCGATGGTTCAGCCCAAACTGACAATAGTGAGAGCTCGGAGGACCAGAATCGGGGTAAAGGAAGGGGAAGAAGGTTCCAGGGAAAGGGAAGAAAGAATTGAACTCTCTGGTGGGACAGGCTGAGGTATGTACTGTTTTGCATTCAGCTGGTGCTTTCCCTGGTAACCGAAGCATTAATTTCACACTAAAGAGGGTGGAAGAAATTGACATTGATCCTCCCTTAGTTTTTTTGTATCTGAAGTCCAAACTTTTCCTGGCTTGTTTGCAGTAGGCAATGGTGATGTGAGGAGCAATTTATTAAATTAAATAAGCAGTGATGTAGAAAAGAAATTTAACATTGTGAATTTGTCAGACTTTGTACTAACGGACATAGCGGCAAGTGTGCTGCTTAAGGGTACAAAGTTTGTACCGATGTTTTGTCCCTCATTAGTGAATTTTATAAATTAAATCAAACCGTTCTGCAGGAAATTAAATTTATGGGCATTTTTTGGTGCTAAGGAGCAGTGTTGTATACAGGGGAGAGAAGTGGTTGCCCTGTATGAAATGAATCAATATTCTATGGAAGATTCACTATTGGACGTTTCTCTTCATGACAATCCGTTTGTCAATTGAGACTCTGATAATGACTTTGTGGATGATATGTCTGAAACAGCTTGTGTTAATGATGTTTGTTTTTTAACTGGGTATGGAAAATTGAAAATACCTAAGTTGCTCTATGTTAGTTCCTTTGTACCCCCAAAAAAATTCAAATGCTATAAATGTTTTTGAAAGTGCATTGTGTAAACAAATGGAAAATGCATATCATAAGTATGTGAAAGGTTCCTAGACATGGAATTTGAATAGAGAACAATGGATTGTTTTAAAACAGTTGCGTAAATTTACCGACCAATATATTTTCACACAGGCAGATTAGAGTGGGAATTGGGTGATTCTAGGTAAGAATTAATATAATAACATGGCCATGGATTTTTTGTTTGATAGTAAGGTGTATAAAAAGTTGCACTTCAATCCAATAAAAGAATTCAATGATGGTCTGTTTGAATTATTGGAAAGAGGGAAAGACTGGGATTCTTTTATCGTGGAGATGTCAAAAAGTTATATTTAAAATATCCTAAAGATGCCAGGTTCTTTGTCATTCCTAAAATTCATAAATCAATGACCAAAACCCTAGCAGACTGATAGTTTCGGGGGTGGGTTCTTTTTTACAGAACCTGAGCATCTTTTTGGACTCCCAGTTAAAAGTGTTTCTCCCCAGAGTGCAATCATATATTAGGAATACCTCTCATGTGTTGGAATGCATAAGAGAGGTACCTTGGGATCTGAACCTTTATCTTGCCTGTGTGGATGTTAAGTCATTTTACACAAACATTAATATTAGAATGGGCTTGGAAGCAGTAGTAAAAATGATGGGTGAAGGACCAAAAACTACATACATTTGTCAACTGTTGGAATATACTTTGATGCATAATTATTTTGTTTTTGATGGTAAATATTATTTACAATTGGAAGGGACAGCGATGGGGGCAGCATTTTCTCCATCATATGCAATTTTATTCATGGCATTTTTTAAAAATGAGTTTATATATCCAACAGATTTTGTTAAAAACAGATTGGTTATGTTTAAGAGGTTCATAGATGACTTGATTTTTGTGTGCAAGGGGGAGTTAGTGAATTTGATGACTTCATGAGTTTACTTGGTCGGAATACCTATGGATTGGAATTTACTTATAGAGCTAGTAGGAGTAATATGCAATTTTTAGATGTAGAATTTTATGTAGATGGATGGGGCAGTCTACAGTATAGGCCATTTCATAAAGAGACTGCTGCGGATAATTTTTTGGAGGCCGGCAGTGCACATCCTGGGCATTTAATAAAATCCCTTCCATATGGGGAGTTCAGGAGGGTTATGACCAACACATCTGAGGAAAGGGTGTTGGAAAGAGAATTTGATATGGTGAAGAAAAAGTTATTAAAGCGAGGATATACTGAAGGGCACATAGGTGAAGCATTGAATAAGTTAGAAAGGAAGACGAGTTACAACAGGAAATCTAGCTGTTTTAGTGGGCATCAGAAGTTCATTAGGGAGAATGAAGTTGGGAAGGATGGAATTGAGCCTCTTTTTTTGTGACTAAATTTTTTCCCCTCTCTGATGCATTGAAAGGGTTAGTTAATGACCTTTAGCCTGTGGTTTGTAGGGATGAAATGGTGGTGAAATTGTTTCCAGATAGAGTTATATTTTCCTATGGTCGGTTCAACAACCTGAAAGAGTTGTTGAGATCAAGGGCCAATGATGGTGTAGGGAATAGGAAAGGTGCATTCCCATGTGGTTCATGCAACGTGAGTGATAAAATTAAAAATGTTGATGGATGGATGATAAATGGGAAAAAGTTTTGGATAAAGAATGAATTTAGATGTGATTCACGTAGGGTGGTCTACATCATTGGATGTGGATGCACACCGTGCAAGTGGTATGTGGGACAAACTAAAAGGAAGGTAAAATTGAGAATTTTGGAGCATTTGGGAGATATAAGAAATAGAAGGATGGAAAGCCCAGTGGCTCAACATTTTTGCAGCACCCATGGGGATAACACAGATAGTTTTTTCTTTAGTGTGTTAGCACAACCCTATGAAAGCCGCAGTTTGGTAGGTGATGAATTCAGGTGAAGGCCCATTAAGTTAGAAACCAAATTGATAGTGTATTTGGGCACTTTAACCTCTAGGGGCCTCAATCTGGATATTGATTGGGGGAAGTAGGTAGTATTTTTAAAGTTTATGGTGGCAATAATATAGTGTAGATTTGTGACAAGCCAGATGCAGTTGTGGATATTGTTTTGGACACATGAATTTATTTATAATATTTAGGAAGTTAAGATGTGAGAAGAATAAATAATGGGTGTATGATGATAAAGTTGGGGATGAACTATAATGTAAGGAATAATTATATTAGATATATTTAGTATATGTGTCAATGAAATAGTATTTAGGGATATAAGTTTGTTTGTATTAGAATTCTACTAGGGGAAGGTCAATGTTTTCTCTTGTTTGACACCTAATAGTAAAAAATGGTAAAAGATGTTTAAATGGATGTGGAATATGTGATACAAAAAATGCCAACTGTAGATTTAAAGTCTCTTTGTGGGTATTAATGTATTAATGCATTCATGATGTGTAGTATTGGGGGTACATCTTTAAGTAATAGTATTTAAGGAATAAATAAATCAATTATTTAATGTAATTAAAATGTTAATTGATGTGAAGAGAGAATATATAAGGGCTGCTGGGATAGTACTGAGTTATTCTATGAAGTAAATAAAGAATTGGCAGCTACAGCAGTGCTCGGTATTTTTTGCAGTTTGAGGAGAATTCCTGGTTCCCTTTCGGGGACAGTTGTGGTGTGAAAGACACCATGGCCAGGTGTGAGCAGGATGGTAGGACCTTGTCTGCCATAGGTCTACATTTTTCCCATCCTCAGCATTCCTTTTCCAGGAACCAGAGGTGCGGGAAAATGTGGCACAAAAAATCTCAGGGTCCTTTCCATGCCACACGTGGTGATGATACCCCCAGGGGCAGAGGGGGTAACAATTCTGGAAGACACCCTTACCAAGGCAGAGGGGGTCCACATAATCAGGGACCCAGGGATTCTTTCTCTGGGCAGCCTTGCCAGCGCTCCTGAAGAGCGACCCAATTGCTTTCCTCTGGAAGCATTCAATAACTTCCAATCGTTGGGTGCAGAAGATCATAACCAGAGGCTACACCATTCCCCTCATCACTTATCCAAAACTTCTGGCAAAACTTCCTGACATTCCACCCAGTCAAAGGGAAGAAGCAACTGCAGAAATAAACAAGCTGCATCAAAAAAGAGACATCCAATTAGTCCCACAAGACCAATTCTACTCAAGGTTCTTTTTGGTGCCAAAAAAGACAGGAGACTGAAAACCAGTTCTGGATCTCAGCAATTTGAACAAGTCTGTTGCCCAAACAAAATTCTGGATGGTCACAGTTCAGTCCATTCTCCCTTTTTTAAGGGAAGGAGATTGTATGTGCTCAATATATCTCTGGGATGCATATTACCACATCAAAATGGACAAACACTCCAGGAGTCTTCTTCACTCATGGCTAGGAGTCAATCACTACCAGTTTTGTGCCCTGCTGCTTGGACTCTCTACAGCCGCCAGAGTGTTCACAAAGTTCATGGGAGTGGTTACAGCTCACTTGAGACTGCAAGGATTCCAAGTGTTTCCGTATTTGGACGATTGGCTCCTTACCGCCCCCACCAAGCATCTTCTGGTAACAGCCCTGCAATACACTCTTTCCCTGGTGAGACTTTTGGGGATAACGATAAACTGGGAGAAATCCAACCTTGCTCCAGCTTAGAACATAGAATTCACTGGAGCAGTCTTCGACACCTGTCCTTGTCTGGTGTCGCTCCCAGCTTACAGACTTCAGAGATTGAGGCTCCAGCTCCAGGTGATACACTGTCAAAACAAGCCTCAGCGAGGGTGGTTCTTCAGGTTTTAGGATCCATGGCAGCTTCCATACCAATAGTGCCTCTTGCGAAACTGCATATGCGAATACTTCAATGGCTTCTGCTATCTCAATGCTTTCTGAATTACCACCCTCTATGCTTTCAAATTCAGATAGCCAATCATTGCAAACAGGGCCTTCTTTGGTGGATGTGGCCAGACACAGAACTCTGGAGCTGCCCATTTCATTCCCCCCCAACCTAAGGCCATTGTGAACATGGATGCTTCCCTGATAGGGTGGGGGTGGCCATTTCCAGGGAAAGACAGTCCAAGGCACATGGGCCACCTTGGAGGCCAACTTGCATATCAATGTGCTAGAACTGAGCATGGTGCTGTTAGCGTTGCAAGCATTCCAATCTGTTCTTCCTTCTGGAATGATCACAATTCAATCAGACAACATGTCAGTAGTCTGGTATATCAACAAGCAAGGAGGAACCAATTCCTATCCCCCTGTGTTGAGAGGCCATGAGAATTTGGCAGCGGGTGATAGCTTCAAACCGCTTTCTGATAGCAATACATATCCTGGGGAATTCCAACGTGTTTGCAGACAAGTTGAGCAGATGTATTCTCCTGCCTTACGAGTGGTCCCTCAATCCCAACATAAAAATTTTCAGCCATTAGGGCCAGCCTTGCTGCGACCTATTCATTTCCCTGTCGAACAACAAATGCAGCAGCTATTTTTCCCTATTCACCCCGACAGGGGGAGTCCCTGAGAGATGCTGTGATTCATGATTGGCCCACAGGAGTGCTATATGCCTGTCACCCCATCCCTCTGATTCCCTAATTCATAAAGAAAGCTATTCGGTTGAAATGCAAAGTGATCCTCATAGCCCCCTTTTGGCCTCGACAAGTTTGGTTCACCTTCCTTCAGTCTCATCTGTTATGTCAACAGTGGATTCTGGACCCTCTTCCAGACCTGATTTCTCACCCCCGAGGGTTGAGTCACCCGATCTTATCCAGTCTCAAGCTGACAGCTTAGTTTCTCCACTTCTGTTAATCACCAGGCAGGATGACCTTCCCTCACCTGTACGTGACATTATCCTGGCATCTCATAAGCCATCCACCAGAAGACTATATCTAGACAAATGGAAGAGGTTCTCTATTTGTTCTATGAAAAGGATGCTAGATCCGTACTTGGCTCCAATCACAGCAGGTTTACAATATCTGTCAAAATTCTATGAAGATGGAGCTGCAGCTTCTACCATACGAGTACATCTGGCAGCTATCTCTAACTATCATAATGGGTTGGATGATTCCCCTCTCATCTCACTTCGATTATGCAAAACCTTTCTTAAAGGGGTCTCCCACATTAGGCCTCCAATCAGACAACCTATAGAGCCACGGAACCTCATGTTAGTTCTTCATCCTTAACTCAACCCCCCTTTGAGCCTGCAGTGAAGTGTGGCCTCAAATTCTTATCTTGGAAGTCCCTTTTCCTAGTAGCCATCACTTCAGCCAGATGGATTTCAGACCTTCAGGGATTATGGATTAAAAGGCCTTATTTAATCTTCCACAAGAACAGAGTATCACTCCGGACAAACCCATCTTTTCTCCCCAAAGTGGTGTCAGATTTTTCCATCAATCAGACTATTGATTTCCCAATATTTTTCCCAAATTTTACTAATAAAAGGGAATACTGTCTACATTCTTTGGATGTACACAGACAACTGTGGATTTAGTTAGACAGAACCAAAGCAATACATAAAACTGACTGACTTTTCATTTCCTTCACTGGGGCTAGAATGGGAAATTCTGTCTCCAAGGTCACTTTATCAACATGGTTAGGGGACTGCATATGCTACATTTATTCACTTGCAAGAAAACCTATATCACAGGATGTTAAAGCCCACTCTACCAGATCTATGGCAATGTCTGTAGCCTTCCATTCCAGAGCCTCTATGGATGATATCTGTGCAGCAGCCACAATGGCTAACCCCCACACTTTTAATAATCATTACAAATTGGATATGGTCTCCAGAGGGAGAGCTACGTTTGGCTCAGTAGTGCTCAGGTACGTTCTTCCATAAGGGCTGCCCAAGGAACACAAGGTAGCTTGGGATTCTGC
Organism: Protopterus annectens; assembly: GCF_019279795.1. Classification (NCBI taxonomy): domain Eukaryota; kingdom Metazoa; phylum Chordata; order Ceratodontiformes; family Protopteridae; genus Protopterus; species Protopterus annectens. The sequence goes on from NC_056746.1 coordinate 1,535,675,929, forward strand.
CCCATCAGTGATGAATGGAAAGAAGATTAACAACATCATATAAAGAAGTTATGTCTTACCATAATGTTTAATCTGTGTTGTTGATCTTTCATTCATCACTTACCACCCTCCTTCCTGCTCCAAAGGCTCTTGGGGATACTTTGGGTCCAAGTGGTGACTTAGGGCACTTGCACAGAAATGGCCTCTGCTTTACTAGTACAAGATAGGCAAACTTGATCTGAGGTAACAGGGAGAAGGTCACTATGGGTAGAAGCTTAGCTCAAGAGTTTTTGGCTGGCATGAGCTTGGTATTAGGCCGACTTGGTTCCGAGGGCTCAGAACTGAACCCATCAGTGATGAATGAAAGAAGATTAACAACACAGATGGAACATTGTGGTAAGACATAACTTCTTTTTCTGTGAGATACAGTAATCTTGGACTTTGTATAATATCAAAATGTGTCATGGACTCTCGCAATTGTTCCACGGCTCACATTACTGAGTCTCAGAATTCCAAACTGTTACCATTCTAGAGACTCCAAAAACTTGTCATTGTCTGTCCTGGGCTAAGGTCTAGAAGATAGGTGAATATTACCTTTGCTTCATTAAGGAAATGCTTCTACTTAAGAGTCATTATCACCCAGAACTGTTTTTTTTCATGCCTATTTAGAACAAAAGTTCTAAAGATGTTTGTGAAGGTATGGAAATGCCAAATGATATCTAAAAACATGATGAGCCTATCTACATATTCAACCATCTCTGAGAGTATACTTTAGATTTAAAGTATGACTTTATTGTTTCTACTTCATGACCATTTTCATTGGCCTAAGATCTGCATTAAGAACATTTACTAGTGTATAGATCCATTGTTGGCCCACATTGGAGCAAAAAGCATTCTGTTTATGAGTGCTTTCTGGTAGCAATCTCCTTTCAGTGGCTGATGGTGAATTGGAAGGGTTCCTATTACAAGACAGAAGACACATTCTTTCGAATGCGTCTTGGTCGAACTGAAAAGACTGAAAAGGCAAAATATCAAAGCAGCTTTTAAGTGAATTCTTTCCCTGGGAAAGAATTTGCTTGGCCGTTTCAGTACTTTGCTGTTTTCGGCACCGTAGTGCAATCTCGGAGTTGATATATTTAAGTAGGGGGGTGGGGGGGTGAAACCCCCCCACTTAATGTAATGTTTAAAGTGTTTTCTTTTTTTTCTTTTTTTTTTGTTGGAACAGCAATTTTTTTCCCTTGGAAAAAAATTGCTGATCTGACAGTTCGACATTGTAAGATTTCGCTTACATAGGGTCGATTAATCACCGTTCACATTTTTAAGCATTCGATGATGTAATATAGACCCAACTGGAATTTGGTGTTACAGTAATTTTATAGCCTGGGCATTACACTAAACTGATAAAGGTCCCAGGTGACTCCATTTCAGTGCCTCCAATTTCTGGAAAAATTATAAATGATTGGAAACATTATAGCTATAGTACAGCAAAAATATTTTTACCACAGGAGGAGGGAAAAGTGATACTTCACTTATTTTTAAAATTGAAAAAAAAAAACTTGAACTGACTATTTCAAGAGAGCACAGTATATAAGTGTAATGATTGGCTTCTTGTATAACAATGATAAACAATACCCTGCTTCACATAAGAAGTATCTAGATTATCCTTTCCATTTATGAGGGATCTATCGTGTTTTTTCCCCTCAGAAAATAATGATGTCAGATTTAATGTGATAAACAACTTTCCAAGGAAAATAGATACGTTCTGCTTTACCATCTCGATCATACCTCTCAATGTCTTAGCCCAAGAAATCTGGACATTGCCTAACATAATGGTGGTACAAAGGCCCAGAAATAGGGACATATGTTAAATAGTGCTCTTATAAACTTAGAAAATTGCTAGAATAGCTCAGTACATATAAAAATGCATTTTTCTAGAGGATATGAAGTCTGAAACACAGATGTATGACAGTATTTAGTAATTTCATTCCTCAGATCATTCAAGTGATATGCCAGAAAACCAAAAGTTTTATGAGGAACAAATCAAAAGTTTGAGGGAAAAATCTAGACATTCTGCGATAATCTGGACATTTGAGATGTATGTCTGCGATTGTTATAACAGATTCTTCACTTTGTAGTTGGGTATCTTATTTTCATGCTTCCTCTGTTCAGGGCATCTAGATTTTCACCTGCTGTCACGGTACAGTACTATCATGGTGATCTCTGTGGTATGACTAGTTTTTAAAGCAATTATTTTTATAAGGGTTGACATTGACAGACACTTCAAGTATCTTTTGGTTTGTTAACAAACAAGTAAGAACTTGGTCTTTACAAATCTACATTTTAGCCTTAAAGGTTTGGGAATAGGCTATTCAGAGGAAGTTGACTCTGTAAGGATGTCTGTCAATATGAACATCTCATTTTTGACTGAAGAAATAGTGAGGAGAAAAGGTTCATTAGTTTAAAAATGGAAACTGGTCAAGGCATTGTTAAAGTCCTTAATCCAAAACAGTAAGTTTTCCAATTTATTTCAAGAACTCCACAAAAACAGGATGGATAATACACTTTTTTTTTCATTTTGTAGGATCCAAGCTTAGATTATACTTTTGTCTGCTCCCTTGATTCAGAAAGTAATCTGAAAGCATAACAAAATGAGACACACTCATCTGAATAACTCCTGACTTGCAGAGCTTGGATGACACTATCCTAGCACCCACAGTGTTTACTTCAAGTAGTCGGTCTGCTATCTCAGCAAGAGGATGTAGTGCTTTTCTATTTTTTTTTTCTGTATGCTGTTTTCCATTACACCTGCCGATTATGAAGCCTCCTCTATTGGTGTTTTAGCCCATTCATTCCTGTGTAGTGAGTGTTCTCAACATGGACGTCAGAGCTAACTAGAATGTCATAATTCCACTTTGCTAGCTTTGTTTTCAGTCTGACATTATTTCAAGCAGTGCAATACTGGTATTTGTGGGTTTTGTCTTCATTTTTTGTATGTTGTCCATGATTCTTCCCTTTTAAATATTTAATTTTTGATAGATGTGATGTATTTTAACAGCCTTTTCTATATGTATTCAATATTTTTATTGTTAGTATATTACATAGGCCTACAACATCTTCAAGATCTGCTGTGTGATAGATCTGAGTGTAATCTAGTGAGTTTGTTTTTCAATTATAATCTAATGAAATTTTATTTAAACTTCTGATTTTTTGAATTTAATGGCAAGGGCTGCTCAAAAGAAGTACTTTATAACAAACTTAGTAAATAAGCCATTCATATGGTTGAGCAGTATACCAGTATAACCCTAAAACTGTATGAATTCTTAGTATCCACTCAAGATCTGTGTTTCTGTTTTTTATCTATTCTAATTATAAAGTTTATTCATTGTGTTTAGCCAAGTGATAAGTGAAGGAAGATTCTCATGTTGTTAGAGGACTGCCCTGGTATATCAAAGTTTTCTTATAATACCTGTTGTCCTCTTGTAGTGCTTCTCAAAATTTGAAAATCTGATACTGTCCTTTTCATTCTCCCTCAACATATGAGTTCAGATCCAACATGGCTGCTTATTCCATACTTTGGATCCAGCTCTAAAGCTTCTCCCTCTACCCATAATGCCCTATTGCATCCCCAGAGCCTCAGATGTTGTTTGCCACTATTGCAAACAGATGCAGGTTTCCAAGCTCTCAGGTGTTGGTATAGATTTCATGAGTTACAAATCTTTTCTTGGTATTTTCTCTATATATATATAAATCTATGTTTCTAGTTCCCTAGCCTCCCTCTCACTTTCGCTGTCTAGCATTAAAGCATTTTCTTCTTTCTAATACTATTTTTATATAGTAGCTCGTTGCCATAGTTGGTATTATCTATTTACCCTAATTTTAGGATATTGTTTACCATAGTTGGTAGCAGAACTTTATTCTCTTTCTTGTAGAAAAAAAATAAATAAATAAATCTATCTTCTTGCTGTGTGTAAAAAGTACTTGTGTAAAACTCTTTATTTTCTGACAGTGTAGATATCTTCTTTATATATGTCTGACAAACTCACAGGTTTTAAAAGGTGCACTTCTTGTGGGCATAAAATTCTGAATTCGGGTGCCTACAAGGAGTGTGTGTACTGTCTTGGGGCTGGAAATTTTGACACTGCATGTAAGATCTGCTTCACTTTCAACCCTAGGACTTTAGCGGATCAATGTAACAAGCAGAATTTAAGAGGTCTTCTACCTTCTACTTCTTCAGGGGATCAAACTTCCTCCAAGCATATCAAGTCTGCTCGTTTGGAGCATAGGAAGTGCTCCCCTCTGAAGTCCCCCAGGTCTTCCTTGGAGCCTCCAGCAAAGACTAAGAAAATATTGAATTGGACGCTACTGGATCTGAAGATTTGTCAAATGGATCTGAAGACTTCAGATCCTAAGACTTCAGCCTCAAACACAGTGATCACAATCAGTCCAACAATGACACCTTTGGATCCTAGAGCCTCAAATCCTAAGTAGGATACCTCTTGTATGAGCACTACTCCTGAATTCACCATTAAGCCAATTTTACCTACCCTGCCTTTGAGGTTGCTTCAAACTCCCAAGAAGTACTCTAAGTCTCCATCCACTTCTTCCTGTAGGTCCTTCAGGTGCTTGTCAGATGTGGACATGGATAGAATGATGCAAAAGTTTCTCAGACCTCAGACCCAGATAGGGGTCTTACCAGCTCCTGCCCCTGTCAGATCCGTGAGTATGCTTACAACTTCCAAAGCTATTTTCTCTCCTTTTCCAATCCATCCTGTGGTTTTGGAACCCCAGGATCTGAGATCCCCAGGAGATCTGGTTTCTGGATCTGAGGAATTAGCTAGTTCTGCTTCATTACCATCGGATCACAATGGGTCTTAGAGCTGAAGTGTGGTCATTGGGTCTGAGAGGATAGGCTTGGCTCCAGTTTTGCCAGATCTGTCCCTTCCTGTCTGAGCCTCAGCCCTGGACAGTTTGGATCTGGTTCCACCCCTGAAGTGTGGATCTGAGAGAGGGTTAGACTTACCTATGTCAGAGGTTTTGGCTCCAAGGGGTCTCTCCAGGACTGTTGGCTTTCAAGGTGGTGGAAAGGGCTTTTTCTCTCCACAGACAACCACCCTCTCATGTTTTAGATCCTACCCTCTTTCCCCATCAGTTCCAAGCTATAAGCCACTCAGGTCTACTCCACAAGGGCAGCCAGAACCAATAAGTGTCCAACCAGTTCCATTAGAGGAACTTCCCCTCTCTTCTGACACCTCCCCTGAAAATCCCACAGAGGAGGTACACCAGAAGAGGATATGCAAAAGGAGACACATTGACTCCCCAATGGAGTCTGTCATGGAGGATATTAATGTTGATGAAGGAGAGGAGTCCCCCAGTTCACCATTGGCTGACATCTCCATTGGAGATATTCTAGAGATCCTGAAACAGAGAGGTAGCTGGTCTTCTCAAAACCCCTCACCAGAAGAATTGGTATTTTTGGAGGCTTTTTGTTCTGGTCAGTCTAAGTCTTGGGTTAACCCCCAGTGGATGAACTTATTGATTTAGTTGCCTGTCATGCTTGAAAGGAACTGGATATCATCAAACCCATTCCTAAAAGACCCAACAAGTGTGTGGTCCCTCTGACTGGCTGACCGCACTGGAGCAAAGAACTCCTAGTTGATGCTATGGTGGTGACAGCAGCCACCAAGAAAGAGCTAGCACAATGGAACTCTGCTGTCCATCCATCTAACAGGAAGTCTAGAGTATTGGACAGATTTGTAAAGTGAGTTTTTGTCTCGGCAACCTTTGCCCTGAGGTCACTAAAGTACCTGGCACATTTTACTCAGCTTTAGAGAGATTTGACCAAGGAGCTTTCAAATACTCTCTCAGAGTCCATTGTCTGTTGACGATTACAAATGGACATCCTCATAACTGGCCACTATCTTATCTATATCCAATGCTTCAATGAGGTTGATCTCTCACACTGCTGAATGCACTTCATGAGCAGCCAGGTCAGGTATTGCTATGAGGAGTCATGCCTGGATGCGTCTTTGTGGAACGCTTTAAGACATCTTTTATAAATGCCCCATTCAATAGCACTACCTTGTTTTGGCCATCAGTAAAAGTGACACATAACTGCAGTGAGCAAGATGGAAAGACTCTGCCATGGGAATCAAGTTTTCTGTGTCTCAACAAACCTTTTCTGGGAATCAGAGAGGCAGTAAGAAAACATGGTTCTGGAAATCTCAGGGGCCATTCCAAGATTCAGTCTGTGACAATTCCTCTAGAGGCAGAGGAAGAAATTTCAATGGTAGACATTGCCCTAGAGGTAGAGGAGGTCCATAGAACCAGGGCTTTAGAGATTCCTTTTTAGATAGGCATTTTCAGCACTTCTGAAGTGCTACCAGACTGTCCATCTCTGGAGGCAGTTTGTGGTTGGTTGTCTTTGCACCCAGATGCCTGGGAAGTATAACACAAGATATATGGGTGCTAAGCATAATATCCAGGGGTTACTACATACCATCTTCCTTTCTTCCATTTCACAAAAGGAAGGAAACGTCCCAATGTTCCACACAGTCAGAGGAAGGTAGCATCAGCAAAAGAAATCCAAAAGCTGCTATAAAAAGTCATCCAAAAGGTCTCTTCAGATCAGATAGTATTCAGTACTTATTCACACTTATTTTTAGTGCCAAAGAAAACAAGGGACCTTAGACCTTTTTGGATCTAAGCAACTTGAATCAGTGCATAAAGAAAGCAAAGCTCCAAATGGTGACTGTCCAGTCCATTCTACCCTTTTACACAAGGACAATTGGATGAACTCCGCAGATCTTCAGGAGGCATGCTACTATTATATCAAAATAGACAGGCAATCCAGTACACATCTTCTCTTCCGGCTGGGAGCCAGTCATTACTGATTCAGAGCCCTACCCTTTGGACTAACCACAGCCCCCAGCCCCCAGGGTGTTTACCAAGTGCATGGCAGTAGTCACAGGTCACTTGAGACTAAAGGGATTCCAGGTATTTTCATATCTAGATGACTGGCTCCTAACTGCCCCTTCCAATCATCTACTTCTGCATGCCAGGGACTATTTGCTCCAGATTTGCAATTTTTTGGGCATAATAATAAATCATGCCAAGGCAAACCTAAGACAGTCCAGAGCCTGGGGTTCATTGGTGCTCTTCTAGACACAACACAAATAGCATCTTTACCTCCTCATCCTATCTCCACTATAAGGAGCCAGGCCCAGCTCCATCTTCTCCTTGCTCATTGAACTCCTCCAGCAAATTCAATTCTGCAGGCATTAAGTTCCATGGTAGCAGCCATCGTACTACTTCCTTTTGCATGCTTCTTTATACGGGTTCTTCAATGGGCTTTAGCTGTACAGTGGTCCATTCTGTATCAGACCCATCCTTTCCAGTCAGGCTTACCCCAGTTTGCAAACAACACATCCGATGGTGGGTACAATCAGACAATCTACATCTTTGCAGACCCCTTGCTGTATTAACCTCTATGACCAAAGGGAAGAAAGTCCAAGACACTTGGTTTCCCCAAGAGACTAAGTTGCATATCAGTGTCCTAGAGATGAGAGCAGTCCTATTAGCATTGCAGGCCTTTCAAGATGCTCTTCCACTGGGGACTATTGCAGTTCAGGCCAACAATGTCTGTAGTCTGGTACATCAACAAACAAAGAGGAACTCAATCTTATCCCCTTTGCAGAGAGGCCATGAGAGTATGGGAATGGGTGATCTCATCAGACCACTTTCTAATTGCGGTGCACATTCTGGGGAAAGCCAGTGTGCTAGTGGACAAACTAAACAGATCCATTTTAATGCCCCCTGAGTCAATCAATCTGTGGTAGAGATGATCTTCCGGCATTGGAGCTGACCTTGTTGTGACCTATTTGCCACTCCCCTCAATAACAAGTGCAGCAGGTACTTTGCTGTGATCCTCTGTAGGCGGAGTAACCAAGAGATGCTCTAATTCATGCTTGGCCCTAGGGTCTACTTATCCTTATCCTCCTCTTCCCTTGATTCCCAAATTTTTACAGAAAGTGAATAGGCTGCAGAGCTTGGTAAACCCCATTGCCCAGTTCTGGCCTTGGCAAATATGGTTTTCCTTCCTATGGTCTCATTTCCGTTAGCCTCCTTGGATACTGGAGCCAACTCTGGGTCTCCTGTCACACCCATCAGGGATCAGCATCCCAACATTCAAGTGGTTTCTCCACTTCCACTAATAGTTAGACCTCCCAGGCTTTCTTCATCTATGCATCATATTATTTGGCTTCTGAAAAAGAATCTACCAAAAAAAGTATGTAAAAGCAAATGGAAAAAAATCTCCCTTTGGGCTTTGAATAAGGACATTGTCCTTTTTTCTGTCCCAATCTCTATGATTCTCTGATTTTTGACAACTCTTTTGAAGAAGGAGCTAGTTTCTCTACAATTAAATTTCAACTAGCGCCCTTTCCAATTTTCACATGGGGAGTAGACATGTTTCTGTGGCTTTGTCTAAACTATGTAAAGCTTTCCTGAGAGGGATTTTCCTTCTAAGGCCTTTGATAAAGGATCCCTCACCACCTTGGGATCTGACAGTGATACTACAATACCTAACAGAGAAACCTTTTGAGCCTTTTGCTGAATCTCATTTGAAGTTTATATCATGGAAAACAGTTTTCCTGGTAGTCATTATGCCTGCAAAGAGAATATCTGAACTTGAGGCTCTCTCATCAAAATCTCCTTACATATTTTTTCATAAGGATAGGGTTTCCTTATGGACTGACCCTTCCTTTTTTACCTAAAGTGGCTTGTGAAAACAACATTAACAAATACATCCACTTACCAGTTTTATTTTTAAATTTTTCCAATAAAGGAGAGTACATGTTGCATCTCCTTGACGTGCACAGAAAATTACATTTTTATCTTCACAGGACAAGGCAATTTAAAAAGTCAGACCAACTTTTTGTTTTCTTTTCTCCAAAAAGGCTAGGTTATCCAGTATCCGAAGTTACTTTAACAAAATGAATAACAGACTGTATTTCCTGGAGTTATTCTCAAAGAGACATGACATTATTGAAACCTCCCAAGGTTCATCCAACCAGATCCATAGCTACATCATCTGCTTTTTGGTCAGTAACATCTTTTGATGATATTTGTGCTGCAGCTACATGGTCCAATGCACATACATTTGTTACTTGTTACAAATTGAACATTATTTATTGAAACAGAGACACCTTTGGTTCAGTGGTACTCTGGAATATCCTTCCATGAGGGCCACCCAAGATCAATGTAGCTGGGAACTCTATCCCATACTTTGAGGAAGAATGAAAAGGACATCAAATTAAAAATGTATGTTCTTACCATACCTAGGCATCTGAGCTGTCCATTTTCATTCTTCCTCAACTTCTCTTCCAGCCATCCCCCATCCAAGTTTCTGGAGACACCTGTTGGACTGTATTGGAACCTACAGTTCCAGGTCTGAGCACTGCCTTTTTATGAAACTATTTCTACCTCTGTCCTACTTTGGGGATAGGGCAGCAAACTTTATCTGAGGCTTTGGGGATGCTACAGGGCATTATGGGTAGAGGGAGGAGCTCAAGAGCTGAATCCAAGGGTCTACTTTAGTTCAGCAAATGATCAGATGATGGAATGCTGTTAGGTTGAACACTAAGTGTCGAACCGGCAAAATAGCGAACCGCCAGAGCAGCAAATTTTTTCCCAGGGAAAGAAATTGCTAGGCCGGCCTTCCGGGGGGTGGGCTGTTCTGGTTGTTCACTGTTTTGAGGTTTTGAGCTTTAGGGGTTGATATAACAACGTTCAATCATCTGATCCTTTATTGTTATAATATAGACCTGAATCCAAAGTCTGGAATAAGCAGCTGAACTGGATCTGAGGATTGGATCCAAACCCAAACAATGAGGAGAATGAAAATGGACAGCATGGATGCCTAGTTATGGTAAGAACATAACTTTCAATTATATTGTTTGTAAATCTCTTTTTCTGCTTTATTTGGCATGAGAAAAATAGTATTCAGGCAAGAGGTAAGTGATTGATATAAATTGTGGCAAAACGTACCTGTCAATATGACCTTTTTTGTATGGAGTATGGCCTGGTACCAATTCACTGCTTTCAGTAAACCATATCAAACAAGTCTCAGAGATAGACAGTAAATGTAGTTTCAAAGGTATTAGTTAGATTTGATATTATGGAATTCTGTTCCACAGACAAGTAGTGTTAAACAGTAGGATTTTGGCTGTAGGCATGTGAAAGCCTTTAATCTCCTGTTAGGTTTGTTGAGCCTGTATAACATTTCCACCCTGGATTGCTGTCTGTAGTGCATCTATTCTAATTCCCAGGAGTGTGTATTTAAAGATAATCTTAAAGAATTTGTTAGATTTTATTGTAAACAAATGATGGCCCATTGCAATCAGTTTCATTTTCCCTAGACATGATAAGTAGTATGGTGTCTTTGTGCAATGCTTAAGCTAATATATCTAAATGAATATAATGCTAATGACTGTGGACATACATTGTCAAGATAAATTTTATCATAAAAAACAATTGAGCTTACCTTTTGTTGAAACACTATTTCCTCAATCTAGTAAACTAATTGAAAAGGGAAAACATTTTCTTTTCTGATCACTTAACCTCCAACCATCTCTCCAAAAAAACTAGCAGCGCACTAACTTGCAGAAATAATGTGTCAGAATAGTGGTATTGTTAGGGAAAGGGTGTTTAATTGTGCCCCATGCCCTACCTTGCTCATATGCTAACCTTAACTCTACTCCTTTGCCAAGCCCAGCCTTACTCATTAGGGTTATAAACACCCTTCCCCTAACAGTACCATTAAACAAGACACACACACACACACACACACACACACACACACACACACACACACACACACACACACACACACACACACACACTCCTCAAACATACCAGTACCAAAGTATACCATCTGCCCTCTTTCCCAGCCCTTGCTCCAACCCTAATACATACACACACACACACACACACACACACACACACACACACACACACACACACACACACACACACACACACACACACACACACACACACACACACACACTCAACCCCAAAGTCAAAGCTATCATTTCAAACAAATATTTTGGCATTACTACCCACTCCCACTTACCTTACAGTTAACATTGCACACTGAGAATAGAGTAGGAGGCTAAGATAACACTTTGTAACAGGTCACCCTGTTGTTACTGTACTAAAGTTTCATAATGTAATTTTAAATGGGAACTAAAATACAGCCTTTCATAGATGGACACCAGCGGCTTTGGTTCATATGCCTTTTCAACAGTCTGTCATTTTGTTTGTGTTCTTTTTCCATTTTTTTGGTATTGTGCTGAATGTCTGCTCACTATGCAGAGTACAGTAATGGTCTAGAATACATAACTACTGAGTTATTAAACCAGAATAAAGAATCCTCTAAATTTTATTAGACTATCTTTTTTTCATTTGCAGCATATCATTGCTAACATGTCATATGTTTGAGCAAAAAATGCAGTGGTGTCCTAGTCAGTGTAGGGCTGCACTGAAACTCATAAGGCTTGGAATATTTCTATGGGATCATCTTTTCTTCTGAAAGTTTTGTAAGATAATCTCTAAAGGAGGCTGAGATATTTATTTTATTGTCAGAAAAGGTATCTGTACACTTAAAGCTATTCAGTGCTAGCTGACATTTTACATTATACTCAGTTTCTGTTGGGGAGTGTTGTCTTGATCATCTGCATAGTATGCCAAACACATTGATGGCCTAGAATACCTCTTTACTATACATTAGGTCAGAAGTAAAATGTCTATACTTGTTACCAGAAGTAAAATTTCTATATATGTTAGAAAAAAAATGATCCATTTGATTTAGGCGGAAAATAGATATCTGTTTCCTTATCTGATTTGCCTGAGGATTAGTCTTTCATCCTGCCAGTATAAAAAATTCACATATTTGCAAGATTGTACTAAATATGTAAGAGCTACCTTCCTTCTTGCCTGGCTTGGACTACTTCTAATACCATCTGACATATAAAGCTGATATAAGTATATTTTTGCACTTGCTATAACTGTTTCTGAGATATTTAATAATTATGTGCTTAGTGTTGCAAAGTTTGTCCCCAGGATTCAATAAAATCCATGTAGGCTCTGTGTAGAGCCTACATAGAATATACCCATATACAAGGCCATGGTTCCCTCTCAGCAGCATGCCAAGCATATTAATCATGGCATTCTGCTGAGAGAGATCATAGTAACACTGATATTGAATCCATGTAGGCAGTAGTGTAGAGGCTGTCCTGTGGTTGTGGATTATGCAGGGAATACCTGGACAGATGTTATGTACAGGATAAGAGTCCCTGTAATGTACTCTGCATGTGTAGAAATATGTGTGAGTTGTAATCGTTTTTTTTTTTACTTTTATTTATTTATTTTTATGCCCATCTACATGGAGCACAGCAGTGCTGAGCTATGCTTACACATGCACACCTGACACCTGCCAGACAAATAAATATAAAAATTGGATGTAACTAATTAGTTATAGTTGTTTACTTTTTTGTGTTTTTTTAAATGGTCATTTGTGTGATGCGGTGCTTAGCAATGCTAACAGGGAGCTTAGAAGTATATGTGAAGGTATACTGTTTTTCTCACTATCCAATTAGCTAAATAGGTAGGGTCACAACCTAAAGTGTAGTAGGTCCTGGGTAAAAGTCCCCAGCAGGCATACTTTTTTACATTTAGTGCTGTAGAAATGTGTGAGGTGACCTAAAGGGCGGTTTCATTTAAAAACAATATTGTTACATTTGGAAACGCTGCATGGTGCTAAGCAATGCTTAAACATGATTAACAGTTACTCATGTTTGCATGTTGCTAATTATCGCTAAAAAACAGTTGTGTGGGTTTATAAGACGTTCAGCTCTGCTAAGCAGGTTTGCATGATGCTAAGCAACATGACATTTTTTTGAATGTTACAGTATGACATATAAGTGTGGGAAAACAGCCTATATTAAGGCCAGTATGTGAGAATTCCACAGCATTCATTGGAGTCTTACTAACCTGTCGATATGTCTGGTGATGTTTGTGAGCAAAGACGCTTTTGTGTGCAGAGATGGGGTGTACAGGAGTCCAGAGTATTTCCTGAACTCCTGATCCAGAACTATGAACCCCGGCTGTTGCAGTGCAATTACCAGGGCTCAGAATGTGAAGCTGAAGCCTGGGATTGGTTGGTCAGGGATCTTACCAGTGCTACTGTTATCCACTGCACTGGTGAGCAGTGTTGTCATCACTATGACAACCTGAAGCAAAGGTAGAGGGGCACCTTGGACATCTGGGTCAAGGAGGCTAGGGCTGGGCATGCCCCACAGATATGTAATTATGTTTGTTACTACTTTACTAAAATACAAGCTGAATCCATGCAAAACTGGTATGCATAATGGTGTGTTTCTCTCCCAACAGCTGCAGCTGAATCGGCTCACAACATCCAGTCTTAATCTGGGCACCTGGCCAGCATGCACCATGAGTGTGGTAAGTACAGATATTTTCTGATAACTATAATGCAATAAACAATACCATTAACAATAAGCAATAAGGTGTAAAGCTGGATTGTGGTTTGATAACTAATGTGTGCAAATAACTGCAGTAGGGCTGTATTCACGGCATATCTGTTCTAATGTCACTGCAGTCAACTGTAAAACTGAAATAAATAAAGAATGCAAAAGTAACCGCTTGATAAATATATTGCACAGCCCACAGTATGGTTCAGGTTTGTCTTCAGGCCAGTTTCAATCAAATAATGCTCTGTATTCCTCCTGCTGCAGGAACAGAGTATATGAGTAAGGTAGCCCATATTCTGGGCAGATATGTGTATACTTCACAAATTCTAAGGAGCAAAAACAATAAGGTATAAAGCAGGATTGTGGTTTCATAATTAATGTGTTCAAATAACTGCAGCAGGGCTGTATTCATTGAATGTCTGTTCTAATGTCACTGCAGTCAACTGTAAAACTGAAATAAATAAAGAATGCAAAAGTAATTGCTTGATAAATGTATTGCACAACCCGCAGTATGATGCAGGGCTGTCTACAGGTCACTTTCAGTCATAGAATGCTCTGTATTCCTCCCAGTCCAGGAAAAAAGTATATGAGTGAGGTAGCCCACAATCTGGGCAGATATGTGTATACTTCACGGATTCTAAGGAGCAAAAACAATAAAGTGTAAAGCAGGATTGTGGTTTCATAAATAATGTGTTCAAATACCTAGAGTAGGGCTGTATTCATTGCTTGTTTGTTCTGATGTCACTGCAGTCAGTTGTTAGATTATGTGCACATGTCCCCTGCAGCCACAACTTTTGGTTTCTACTCCCATGCCTTCCAAATAAGACATGACACCTGTCTAGTCTATGTAATGTACAGAAACATACATCTCAACTGTCACGATTTTTTGTAATGTAGTGATAACTACCCAATCTGTCTGGTCCATGATTAGCAGATAAATGATTACCTGGAATGCATGTATTGGCAAATCTATTTACAGAACACCTTGGCAGTTATGTATGTGCACATTATATGAAACAGTTTTGTGTAGTTGTGTACCTGCATTTGTTAGTGCTTGGCCCATATTGTTCCATGCTAACAGCTTGAGAGTTATGTATGTAATACATCACCTATAGAGGAATTTGAGTCAGTATACTCACAACTGACACTACACACCTGTAGAAGTATGTATTAGTAGTGTGTGTATTAATATTATCTGTGACTTCACTAATGGTATGTTTTTCTCTCTCTCCTCATCCCTTATAATTTATTAATGTTATTTATTATTATGATTTAATATTAATATATTCTGTTAAACTAACTGTTATGTTGGCCTTATGGGTTATTTCATACTGGTTTGCTGTTAATATACGTACTGTTATGTTATTTAATGTTGAGCTCCACATAATATACCTTAATATGTATTTGGATTAATTGATATTATGTTCCAATATATTAATACTAACATTGGTTTGGTTATTACTAACCTTAACGTACTGTTATAACTAATTTACTACAGAGCAATATGGTAGGCCAGTTCCAGATGATCCATCTACCGTGGCTTATCCTGACGTGGCACCGGGACCCAGCATGTCTAGGCTGCAGCCTGGTGGTGCTCCGTCTGTTGCCCCTGCACTACCTGCCGCATTGGGTAATTCCACCCTACAGGCTGGGGCTGGGCCCCCCTCTGGGAGCAGTGGTGGAGGGGGTGTTGTCACCCATGATAAACTACCAGGATTTTTGCACAGGATAGTGTTCCTTGGTTTTGCATGCCACCTGTGCTGGATGGAGGGCATGCTCACCATCCTGGTGGGGCAGGCTCACCCCAGATCCCAGCCTCCAGCACTGCCACCCCAGGGTCAGTGAAGGAGTAATGCTGACAGTCCCATGGGTGGGGACTTGAGTCACGCTGCCACCTTGTGGAGGCACCTGAGACTGGGATTCCACAACATCCTCCCCATCCAAGGTGTTCACCCCCTTCTTGTGTCATACACCAGCCCTGTCTGCTGTTTTTTCTGTCTGCAAAAGCTTCCTCACATTCCCAACTTACCTCCCCCACACATATCTATGTCCCTTCCTCCAACATTCCACTCTCACCTTAAAAAAATGGACACCTGTCCCAAAAAAAAGAATCATCCCATACATAGCTCTCCATTTCACACACATGTCCACCGGACATATGTAATTTGGTCCAATTGGATTGGCAATGCAGTTATGTTCTCCTCAGCCCTCTCTCATCTACAAATTCTGTCAAAGTGCACAGTTGTTGCTGTACAAGAATTGGATAGCTATGGTTATTTCCTACACCCTTCCTGTACATACCTACCTGCCTTTCACTATGTCTTTACACCTGCTTGCACCTTATTTCACCACTGTCATGTCTCCTCATTTTTCTTTTCTTTAAAGATTTTTTTGTGTGATGGTGTGCAACATTCTGTGTCATGCAGGATCGTTAACCTCAGCTAAATGGAGCTATTTTGATGTATGTGTTTTAAATGATAATAGACACTTACAAAATAAACACCTGTCTCCTATTTCAAACCCAAGACCATTCCACCTGCAGACCACTGCATTAACCTGCCATGCAACACAGCTGTGAATTAAAACAGGTGGTTTAAGCAAAACATAGTAATTGCAAGTCGTCATTAAGCATGTTAAAGCACAGCTGCACATTGTGCCGCATTGCGCAAACTTGCTGAAAGAGTAATGGAAGAAACTGGGAGTGTAACTTGAAGTCTGGAACAGGACTACACCACTATAATGCCAGGCACATAATAGTCGACGTAATGGAGGCATGTCACAGCCTGTATGTGTGCACTTATATCTTCACAAATACACATGCTGTAAGAGTGACTCAGTAGCTCAGTCTGTTAAAAGCTTTGCAAACAGTAAGTTTTGCCATACAGGGGGAATGGGGATTACAACATTAAGCCTTTCTTAGAACTGTAATGATGACATATCATTGATCTCTACATTTGTTACACTTACAGAGGATGTACAATACATCAAGGGTGGATTTTTTTTGTCAATGTGGCACACTGGTATCATGGGAATATCCCTTTATAGTGCTTGTAATAACACTATTTGTTTGGCTCTGTTGTTTAGACATATTATCAGGGGGGTTTCCCCTAGGGGCATACTACAATGGAATCCTGTGTTGGATGTTAGATCATACAGCAGTATCTGTCATGGTAGAAATGGGAATAGCTGACTATTGTTAGTATCTTAGTTGTATCCACATGCTTATTATGTTTGCACACTGTGGAATATGACATGTGTGATCAAGCAGTGGCTACTGCCACTCATTTTGTTCTTGTTGTATTTTTACATAGTGTACTTCCATGTTATGTGATCCTGACATGTGTTCCCATTTTGTTGTTTTTCAGGAAACATGTATTCCAGACACTGTGCCCCTTTTATGGATGCTGAGAATTATATAATACTGTAAGGCCTCTGTCAACACCATGAATTCCTACTGTCCAGGGAGAGGCAAAACAGGGAACAGCAGGCAGAATTGTGGGCTGACCCTGTCCATGATGTTAATGCCATAGGTCACCAGAGCAGGACATATGAGCAGGTTCAACACTGTGCAACAGATATGATAAATGCTGCATGCAAAAGAGCAGCAGGTGTGGCCAGGGATCATGGTTTCACCAGTGGAGGGCCTGCAGTGAAACAACCACTCTCAGCCACTGAGGAGTTCCTGGCAAACCTAGGAACACATGACAGCTCAGTATATTGTGGATGTGGGTGCCACAGTTTCCATGCCAGAGGAGCATCTAGGTAGGCTTAGTTTGATCAGCATTGGAATACTGTAACATTCAGTGTGTTAGCGTGTAGATACTTTTACATGGGAGTCAGGTGTTTGTTTTGGGGGGGGGGGTTGCTTGCAGTTTGAATCTCATGCTCAGATTTTGACCAACATACAGTTAAAGTAGCTACTGTAAATGTGAGGCATATGGATGTATTACCCTGTTGTACTGCAACATGCTGTGATATTTACATTACCTCTCCTTCAACATTTCACTGGTCCATCAGGGGTCAGACAAGGCTATGGTCCTGCTCCTGGTAAGCACAGCATTGTTTTGTTACAGATGTAGAATTACTGCAATGTATTCCCTAAAGTGTCATCCCAGCTCTGCAGGCTGGAACTGCACAGATATTTTCTGACTGTACACACTTTAGAGTCATACCTATGTCTTGTAGGTGTGACTACACTCATAGATGCGACAGTATTATCAGGATATTACAGATTGCCATATGTGTCAACTGTGCACAGTTTTCACAAATGTCAACAGTGCACCTCATTGTTGTTGATAAGATAACAGTCTAAAGAGCTTTTATTTACAAGTAACTACAGATCTTTGTGGGAAAAGTAATGTCATCATGTCCTGCTATATGAGGTTGGGGGTTAAACAGGTCTGTAACAGTGACAATAACAGTGGCAACAGTGTATACAGCATTACATATATTGCAACATAGTATTTCAGGGCATAACAGTGCAGGTATTAATGTACTGATTTTCCCTTCCTTATCACAGGTGATCTGTTGGTCTCTGTCCCCTACGCAACCTGATGTCAGTGTCTCTTCAGACTCTGATGATGATGGTGGCCAAAGTGAGGCACAGGTGGGGGTTTCAGGGGCTGAAACTGTCCAAGTGGTTTACATCCATCTTTTGCCCTCATTATCACCTCACACAGTCAGTATGCCTACACATACCCAGTCCCTGGAGACCACAGATGTTGGACAGTCAGAGGGTGGGGACATTGAACAGGAAAGTGTGGCAACTATGGCTCCAGTGAGTGTAGACACTGGCCATAGCCAGAGAGCTGATAAGGTTCCACACAGGTGGATTGATAGGGGTGCTTGTAGGAGGTCTGCTGTCCTTCCACCACCTATTGCAGGTGTGTCATCATGGGCCACTCAACATATGTTTCAGGCCATCATGGAGGCACAGGCACATTCCAAAAGCAACTCCAGATGAATGCTCAGGGTTATGAATGCAGCACAGTCTGACATCCATGACTGCCTCCACCGCATTGCAGATACCCTGGATTGGTTTACTGATGCAGTGGAAAGACAGTGGTCTGAGACAGATCACTGAATATCTGTAATGGAACATCTGGTTGGTGTTGAGCGTTGGACTAGTGGACATAGGTCAGCAACTCCATCTGCTGAGAGTCCATGTGGTCATGCACAATCACGCTCCTGTAGTGCTAGTACATCCAGTGCTTCAGAGTGGAGTGTGCTGTCCACACCAAGATGTGTAGGCCATGGGCACATGGTCTTTAGCATTCCTGTTGAGGACAGGGACCCAGCAGGCAGCAGTCACCATCAGGTATTAGCACCACTTCTGACCTTGGACATGGAGGTGCCAGTGCAACTCCTGGCAGAGCTAGTTCCCATGTTCGGGGGTGAGACAGTGAACTGTCAGCTCTACCATGCACTGTTCAAGGCTGTCCAGTATACATGTAGGGCTAGCACTGAGCTTGACTGTGTTCAGGCACACACTCACTTACCACTGCCAAATCAGGTCAACTACAGACACACATGGCACATTTCCATGGTCCATCTTGCCTGCTTTCCTTCCTGACTCACACACATGCTTTGAACCTATTGGGTCAGCCTAGACCTCCTGCACCCCCACACAACACCCTGTGCAAGTGATGATACCTGTGCCACATCCCTGTCATCCTCGTCATCAATGCAGAGAAAAGAAGCTAGGTGTCTGATGCACAGGATGAATATATAAATTAATATGTAATTGTGTAATTTAGTGTTGCTTTGCCATGCCACTTGTACTGGTCACTGATGGATGCTGTATGCTGACATTTGTAATGAGTAAGCCACATTATTTTGTGTACCTTATGTTGTATGATGTTGTAATGGCTGTATACTTACACAATGAAAGGTGTGCCACAGACCTGTTTATAATTCAGTTTTAGGAGTCTGTAGGGGACACCTATGTATACACAGCAGCAATAAATCCATAGACATCACAGCACAGGATGGAATGTCAGCACAGAAGAAATATGTCTTCAGCAAGGTACAACACTATAGATGCAGGGCTCCATAGATTTATATGTGTATAACAGGCTAACAAGGACAATGGCATCATTCAGCCTACTCATGCAACCCTAATATATGAATAGTGATGGGAGTAATATATTACAATATGTAATATATTATTCTAATATATTACAATTTCTAGTAACTAGTAATATAACTAGTTACTTTTTCAAAATAGTAATAAAGTAATAGTAATAGATTACTTTTTTTAGTAACTAGTAACTTAAATGAGAGTTACTTTTGAGTTGCTTTTGCTTAAACCAGTGGTTCTCAATGTGGGTGATAGCACCCCTAAAGGGCAATAGACAACTTCCAGGGCCCTGGATAGTATGGATAGTAATCTGAGTTTAGGAGGTAATAGAGACATCAAAGGGGCATTTTGGGTAAAAAAAATTACCGCACAATACTGGCACAACTTATACCACATAGATTTCATGACATACCTCTCAACTGTTCCAAATTCTTTGGCATTTCCCAGTTTTGGGCTCAGAATAATAGGGTGCCACAAATTCTTGATTGGCCCCATTAAATCCTGATTTTCATGTGCAGATAAGGGTGCCAGAACCATCCCATTTTTAAGAGTCTTCAATTAAAAACAAAAAACACCCCATGATGGCAGCATCTTCTTATTTAACTCATTCACCCCGAGTGCCTTCTCATGGTGCCTGTGCCTTTAAGGCTGAGCGCGCCATGAGAAGATACAGTTTTCAAGCCATTCCCCCCGAGTGCTTCTACAAGCGAGAGAAAGTGTACTGCTAATTTTTAGTGCAACTTAATGTAAAACACTCTGAAATCGTAACTAAATATGTAATTTATCATATCTAGTTACGATTCAGTGTGTTTTAACATTAAGGTCACATTGAAGTTTTTGCAGAAAAATCATTTTAAAACGTTCTTGCTAAGCAAGTGGTGGCAGCCAATCGGATTCTTGCATTCCGAGCCACCACTTGCATAACACCTCCACCCCATACCCAAGCTTCTTTTGTTCGCCCCTAATAAATAGTGGGTCCAGCAGCAGGTAATTCCTTCTTTTCTTTTTGCGAAGAACTGGAGATTTTACCTGCTACTGGATCCTCTATTTTACAGTCAAGGAATTCATGGACCGCCATATAGGCACTACGAGGAGTTCCCGTTCAGCCACTGCAGTTCGAGTTCCCGGTCATCTAAGCACAGCAACTACCGTCTCTTCCTGCCGTTCCCTACCCAATTGGTGAGGTACTGTACTTGTTTTTTCTATTTACTTGTTTTTTTCCTGTAATACCCAGTGGCAGATTTAGGCAATGGCACGCGCCGGTCCCTTTTTAAACTTGCGTTGTTTTTTTTTTTTATAAGTTGCCTAAAATTGAATATAGTCTTGTAGAACAACTTTGCGGGTAGCTGGGTGTATGTAGGGGGTGCATGTTGTATGCGATGAGTCTGAGAGGGAAGAGGCAATGTCTTGACTTGCTAGGTGTCCCCATGCAGGTGTACTTTGTATCTTGAAGGCAATTAGCGTTACTAACTGTTTGACGGAGCCGCTAAGGATCGGTGGATTAATTAATCAAGGTAGAATTATGCGGTGTATTTTGTGTGCGTGACGAGGAAACTACGGAATTGGATTTAGCCGTTTTTCAAATGTTTGTAACCAGTTTAAACTTTTTTCACTGGAGAATTTTGGTTAAAGCCAACGTACAGGAAAAGCCTACTGAAATATACACTGCATATCTCAGTTAAGAACTGACCGCTGTTGTCGCCCTTTTCCTCACGTTACTGCGACTATTAAAGAATGTAGTTTATTTTTTTACTTTTTTTTTATTTTTCCCCGCCCGCATACTGACATTCAGAACCCCAATGCATGCACGCAGCCACCCACAACATGATGTCAGCAATGCCGAGGGTTTGTTTACATTCCTCGTGGTGCTTATAACCTCCGTCTTTTCTTGCAACTGTTGTGAAGGAGTTTATTTTGTCGTCGAACTTAGTTTTCCAAGGAAACGTGTTTCAGTGATCATTATTCATTTCTTTACTTTGCAATCACTGAATTTCATTTAAGCAACATATTTGTGGCACATTAGTATGTTTTCAGCAGAGATCACCTTTTTGCTTTGATATGATTTACTTTGCCACCAGCCCACCGCTTTTCAATAATTCAGAATAAAGCGTAAACTAATGGATGACAAAGAACAACAAATAGGAACAAGATTTTAAGCATATAGCCCACTGCTTAGACTGAAAATAGAAAAGCAATTCATGTTTAAATAAACTGAAGGGGATGTAGCTATAAATAATGGGTTGGGTTGGCAGCAGTCTGGCATTGCAACAGCAGTAAAGTAAGATGGATTTTCTCTACATTCTCAGGAGTACAGTCACCTGTATATAATCGATGGGTGCAAAGTCCATTGTGAATATACAAATTGACATGTCTTCTGTGTTTGGGCTGGTGTGACGCAATTATTGTCAGCCAATCCATTTGCTAAAATGATTCTAAAATCAACATTGCTATGGCTCATTGCTGGTCTCTGAGGTGGTGAGTAAGGGGTTGTCGTCTATTTAACTGTAAGAAATTGGCCATAATTTATTTTATTTTCTGTCACAAGCATCATTATTCCACAGCATATGTTACTATCTTTAGTTGTCCGACAGGAGCAAGATGTGTGTGGAAGTAACAGATCATTAGTAGAGTTGGGCCGTTATTATATTTTCTATCTCAAAACGAATAGCTTTGGTTAGTCCTTAGCTGTAGCTTCTATTGTGTGGAGTTTGCATGCCCGTCCTCTGTCCGTGTGGGCTTATACATATGCTCTGGTTTCATCCAACACCTAAATAACATTATATAGGTGAAGGGGCTCCTCCCCGAATTCCCTGCTGATAAGTGTGTGCATGTATGCCTCTGTTCATATGTTTTGTGATAGCATTTATATGTCATGGGCAGTGTGAGTACATCTTTTCCAGTTTGAAGTATCACAGTAGCTTGTATTCAGCCTGGCACTCAAGGGCAGTGTAAGTGTGAAACGTATTCAGAATAAATACTGATACCACTGATTATCTGTGGATATGTACAATATTGTCTGGCATGGGCATAACTTTTCTGGGTATCAATGCTGGATTTCTTGTTTCCCTTCACCTTTATTTTTCTCCATTGGCTTTCTTTCAATAAGAAATTGAGAGACCATTTTTATTTCATTACTTTTTATAATAAGATATCGGAAAAGTACATAGTAAAATAAGCCGTAATTGCTGGGACTACTCATGTGTATACTAGGCTAACTAACACTGGGCCTTTATAACGCTAGCCATGCATCCCAGATGTATCCCACAAGTTTTGTACCTTAGAGATTATTTTAAGGGATATATGTAAACTAGGACATGATGTACAGGCTGCTTCTCTCTATTAGAGATGCTAATGCTAGACTAGGGGTGAATTTCTGATTTCAAATTCACTGGTCCAAGTTATGTTAGGGAAGACCTCTGCTTGAAATGGATAAAAAGCATGTTCCAAAGAAGAAAAATTCCCTGAGACTCGTGTCCCCGCAACATGTCTTATTTATGTCACAAGCAAGATTTAAATCAAATAGATTTGATGCAGTTAGCTTTCCTGATATGCAAAAGGTCGACCAGAGCAGGATTCAGGGATGCCTTGTTTGACAGGCATAGATTGCCTCTCAACAGTCTATAGGATACAGAATATAGAGCTAGGGCTTTGAGGCAATTTGCATAGGACATGCTGTTAATGCCCTGTATTCTTTTTGTGAGAAACCTCTGTGGGTGTTGGGTGTTCCACTTGCTGCACATGCTTGGTCAGGTACATACCGAATGAGGAGTTGTACTCAATTATTAGTCTGATAAGGGCTGAACACAGAGGAACAATGACCTCCTTGGACCCAAATGCCATGCCCTTGCTTATAGCCTGACTGAATTATGTTATATATTTTCTGGTATTGTTTTCTGTGTCTCATCTGTCCTGAAACTGCTTCCCCCCATTCCTGTGGTGGAGTTTATATAACTGGTCTAACAACTTTTATGTTGTCTGATTGCTTCAAGGCTTGCTGATTTAAAATATAGTTTCTGTTTGTAAATTCTTGCATACACTGTTGGAAACTCATGGTGTTCTGGCTGAAGTCAGGCAGCATATGACATATGTTTGAGCCCCTTTATCCTTTTGGTGAGAAATTATTTGGGGTCTTTCCAATTGCTGCAGGTGTCGGGTAAGGTACATTCTGAATGAGGCATTGTACTCAATCATTGGTCTGATAAGTGAGGAGTACAGGGGTACAATGACCTCTCCTGATCTGGACGTGAATCCCTTCATGATCAGGTGGGCAATGTAGAAGGTCTTCCTAACCACTTTGGCAATGTGAGTGTCAAAAGAGAGGTTACTGTCAACTTGGGTCCCCAGGTCCCTGATAATTTCTTCCGTGTTTAACGGATTACCACCTATGTGGTAATTAGGGGTTACCTTATTTTTGCCAAAGGGTATGATTATACATTTTTTGGCATTTAGCTTAAGGCCATGGCTCTGGCACCAGTAATCCATTTCTATGAGACCTCTCTGGTGGATGTCTGTGTCTGATGGAGTGTCAATTATGGCCCAGTTTGCAGTAATCTGCAAATTTTGTCAGCCACAATCCCCCTATGTTTGCCTGCACTTCAGAAAAATAAATGCCGAACAAGAGGGGGCCCAGGACTGAGCCCTGTGGGACACCGCTCGTGACCGGCTTAGAGTCTGACATGGCACCAGCAACTCTAACCCTGTGGGTTCTGTCCTTGAGCCAGTTTGCAACCCATCTTGTGACATATGGGTTTACATCTAAGCTGTATTTTTTCTAATTGGAAAACTAGCTAAAATCACACGATTCATGGTGTTACTGTTTGTAACAATGACTGCAAGCAAGTTATGACATTATATGATTGACTTCAATACTTGGCTTAGTTTCTGGTATGTTTCCAGGGGGATTCAGTTTTGGTCAGCATGGGAGTACAAGGCAATCAGACCATATTACTTGGCATATGATTGCCTGCACCTGTGTTGGTGTATTTATTTAATTTATTTAATTTTTATTCCACAGGATTTTCTGATCTACACAAACAATGGTTATATGACTCATTCCTCATTGCTTGGTATGTTGCTAACAAATAGATGGGAGGATGGGCTCAATAACTTTTATACTGTTTCTGCTGTGTAAGTGAATGGCAGAAGACAAGCTATCTAGCTTGACATTTCTGTGTGTCTTATTAATATGATTATAGTGCGTATTTGCCTGAGTGAGATAAATGTCTTTACAGACTGACTACTGACAGCATGGAGCTGCCATATTTTTATGCATTTCTCCTGGCTTTGTCAGTCGCTTGGAATGTAGGTGGGAGGAAGGGCACAGCAATATGTAAGTGTTGTACTATTTGACTGACTATGGCCTTATAACAGATAATATATAGCAATATAGCAATATGTAAGTGTTGTACTATTTGACTGACTATGGCCTTATAACAGATTGTGACTGTTGCATAACACCTGCAGAAGGTAATGTAATTAATGTCAGCAATTATCACCTCTCTGGGCATGCATAAGTTTGCAAGTCATTAGCACAGTGCACTATGCATAACTTTGCAAGTCATTAGCACAGTGCAGTTACAATATAGCGCTGAGTCATTGTCACTTTTCAGGTAAAACTGTCAGCAGCTGTCACTGTTATTCACATAAGCAGAAGTCGTTATCACATTGATGAATGCACGACTAACATTTGGCTCTTTCCCCACTTGCAGTGATTGCAGTACACCCCCACCCCCTCCACACTACTTTCATATATCATGTATAAAATTTCAAGAAATATCAGCAGTCTAGGAGGAAAATTGTAGACATTACATCTTCAATTGCTGTTTTTCTTGAGAAAGTGGCTGGAATAAGAGGATTTGTGGTGTACTGTATGAATAATTTGAGTATATATTATTATTGACTGCCTTGCATCCTTTCATTTGACAGAAAATCATAATTTTATTTTAACTAAGGCAATGACAATATCCAAACTCATGTGTTGTATTTATTTGAGACTATTATGCACTGCGGTGGTAAATTATTTCCTTTGCTTTTGAACTATGAAGTCATTCTGTTGCGTTATTTGTTATAGTATTTCTCTTTTATTTATCATTAAATATATACCTCCCTTTGTGAGTGAGATCTGTTTGGTGAGCTAAGTAGGGTGAAAAGTAGCTGGGGATATATATATATATATATATATATATATATATATATATATATATATATATATATATATATATATAGACACATTCAGGCAGTTGGGATCGAAATCTTTTTATAGCTAAGTAGTTTGTGTGTGAGGCTGCATTGTTGGTGGATAGCGAGGTTTCAAGACAGAGTCATTTTGCCACCTGTTCACTGTTATTTCAAGGCTGTTAGATGTATGCATTATTATCATTGGTTTTGTATTATGAATCTTTAATGCTGTTTTATAATGATAATTGATAAGTGATGCAGTTGGGAGCAAGCGGTATAGGACATTATTAGTGTTTCTTTTCATTTTAAATGCCCATAATAGACCTCGTGGGAATCTTGTAGAATAGGAGTGGTTTCAAACTTTCTGTGATCTGTTGTGCTTGTTCTGTAATAACCTATTGGTGGTTTACTTGCAGTTGCAGTGCTTTGTATGGCTAGTTAGGGTCTTCCCTGAAATGTATGTATAGTTTGTTGCTGAAGTAAAGTAAATGCATGCTATTTTTCTTTATTCACTGGGTGGATGGGTGACCCAGCAGTACACCATTTTCTGGCACAACCAGATTAATGCATGAAATGCCAACAGCAAAGTTTAGATCTCCATTACCAACTGTTTGGTCATTTGGAATGTATGTTGTCATCTAGGCTGACTTGATTGGTACATGCCCCAAAGATGTTTTGGAACAAAAAAAACACTGGTTATTGGAAGCTCTGTGACATCAGAATAAACACAAGAGGATCGGCTCCGAACCAATCCAGCAAGAATGAAGGCGAGATTGACAACTTTACATTTACTGGTTTTCTTATTGTTGTTCTTGGTAATGTTCTGTAGTCCCATAATGACATAAAAGTGTGTCATATCATATGGGACTGTAGCTATTGTATACAGGCTTTATTTTTCTTCACATGTGACAAAATTAGCAAATGGGAAGCTACCGTTGTGTAAGTAATGAGGTTTCCTAGTTATTACTGCTACTTATGAGGAGTACACCAGTATATCAGTTTTTGTAGTGGTCTGTTGTAATCACTTTTTGCTTGCTTATAATACTTCCGCAGATTGGTCATTAATTAATAATTTGATTAATGGTGATATTGTGTTATAGGATCTTGAACTGCTTTTATACATGGCCTTCATTGTCTACTTTATATTTTTAGTTAACATAATAGAAATTGTATTTTTTTTCAGTTTGGGCATGGTATTGGGCATTATATGGTTGTAATAATGTTTGGTGTTTGGCATTAGATTAATTTAAAGTGCCTTTATTGGTCATAATACTAAGTTAGAGACTCTTTCAGTTTGTCATTTTGTAAATTCTGTTAATCAATTATTCCGAATAGACTTTTGTGATGGCTTGCTTTTCTGGGGATACTGTTAAGATTGTTTGAGACTTTGCTGTACACACTGTGATTTTGTTGGATTAGTTATTTCATATGAGACTTTGCTGTACACACTGTGATTTTGTTGGATTAGTTATTTCATATGAGACTTTGCTGTACACACTGTGATTTTGTTGGATTAGTTATTTCATATAGCTTGCTCGCATAAAGCTGAAGTGTTAAATTGCTATCTACAGTATTTATTTATTCTCTGTAAGCTGCTGTAGGGGAGTTCGAGTCCTGTCAGGCAACTTTTCACTTTCCAGCATGATTCTGTGCACTAGTATCGAGTCTTCTAGCCCTGCTTCCTTGTGTCTCATATGAGAAGATCTGTAGTTCCTATAGTCTTTGACCATATCCCTTACCTTCCATTGTACAGCACTTTTCTGGTAGCTTTCTTCTGCATTCCTTCAAGGTACCTGATATCTCTTTCTTTATGTTGTCTCAAGAACTGTACACAGCGAGATGCAGTCCAACCACACGTGTGTAGAATGAAAGCATTATTTTTTGGTTTTGGAATCTTCCCATAATGGTATAAGTCATGAATCTACACCAGTGCCTTTTCTTTACTACACTTATTTACTACTTTACTACGACAGTTGCAATTTGAGATTAGTTTTCTTTGCAGAGACTGGTATGTGGAAGTAATCATAATTCACTCCACCTTGACTAAACCCCCAATTCCAGTGAAAAGCAACCCCAAAGCATGATACTGCCATGACCATGCTTCACCGTGAGAATGTTCTTTTGGTGATGAGAAAGTGGTGTTTTTGTGCCAAACGTAACTTCTTGAATGTGCCCACAAAATTAAAACCTGCTCTCACCAGACCACAACACACTTTCCCACATGCTTCTGGGAGACTTGATATCTTGTTTCACGAATTGTAAAAGGCTTCTGTCCAACCCTACCTACCCTAGAGTCCAGACATATGGAGAATATGGGATATTGGTGTCACAAGTAGTACACAACCAGTACTTTTTCAGAAATTCCTGCAGCTCCTTCACTGTTGTTGTAGGTCTCTTGCCTTGACAGTGATCGTGTTGTCTTTTCATTTTGTAGGGACATCCAGTACTTTGTAACATCACTTCGTAATTGCTATGTCTTACACCTGCACCCGGAATATAATGAATGGCTACTCAACAGAGAATCTGATGCAATTTATAATCTGATGCAATTTCCCACCTGCACGTAAGGTGTTTGTTTATGAATTTTTCCTGTTGGAACCAGGAAATGTTACTAAATGGCATCTGGACTATTACAGAGGAAGCTCAACTGGCATGGATTTGACATGTACTAGATACTGTGACATGGTTTTGATGTTTACAGTGCAACTTTTTAAGTAATTGTTAATGCTTTGTGCCATGCTACTACTGCTTGAGTAATCATGTTATAGTAACTGTATAGATGTTGTGTGCACACAGAAGTGCCCAGGAAATCCTTGATTTACGCTGTTGAACTTGTCTATGATGCCCGAGTGGGGTATTGTGACGAAAGCTTTAGCCAAGTCCAGGTATGCTGTATGGACTGCTTTGGCCTCTTCAATGGCTCTAGTGACTGTTTCAAAAGTCAACCAGGTTCAAAAGCCAGGATCTGCCCTTTACAAAGCTCAACTGGGTGGGATCAAGTGTCTAAGTCCTCAATGTCTCTGAGTTCCATAATGATTCTTTCCATAGCTTTGCAGACCAGGCTGGTTAAGGTTATGGGGAGGTAGTTATCAGGGTCTGTAGAGGTGCCTCCTTTGTGGAGTGGGACTACTGCTGCTGTACGCCAGTGTTAAGGTACATATCCTGTAGTAAGGCAAAGGTTAAATAGCATTTTTATGTGCGGGTTTATCTCCTCTTGGAGTTCACGTAGCATGCAACCTGGGATATCGTCAGGTCCCATTGATGCTGTCTTTTTAGCTTTACTGAGGGCGGTTCTCACCTAGACATCTGAGATGACAGGGAGGTTACATTCAGCTGGGATAAGTATTTCTTCTTTTGGCAGGTGAGGGAGGTGAGAAATTTGCACTGAACCGGTGTGCCAGAATGTTGGCAATATCTGTGGGATCAGGGTATTTTTTGTCATTGTGAACTACCGCTGAGCATATCTGAGGGTTTCCGCCCAGGTTTCTAACATAGCTAAAGAAGGCCTTGTGGTTTTTAGTGTCCATAGCGATTTTCTCTCAGTTGGCCTTGGATGTTTTTTAAGAGAGAACATAGCTTTCTACTACTGCTGATCAGAGATGCCTTCTCTTTATGGGATTTTGCTCTGTCGTGCAGTAGTTTCCTTTTGTTGTACAATTTGTTTATGGCTGGGGTCCACCAGTCAGGACGCCTTCCCTTGGTGGAGAGGGTCTTGGTTTTATTTGGGATTGCATGATCCATGCATTCTTGGAGATGTACGTAGAAAGCATTTGTGAAGGATTCTGCATTGTGGGATGTGGTTTCCACTGGCCCAGTCGGATTAAAGGATACCATCTCAGTTATAAGAAGTGTGAAGTCGGCTTTTGAGAAGTTTTTCACTAGTCTTGTGTTGTGGGTAGAGGTGGGATCTGTATATCCAGGGATCTGTATAATCCCGGGTGATTAGTTTGTGGTCAGATCTCACTAGTGAGGGGTATACTTCCAGTGTGGAGCACTTTGTCCCCATGTTTGTGATTATCAGGTCTAGTACAATATCTCACCTTTGTTGTAGAGGTGACTAGCTGTTCCATTGCATTTGAATTTATGAATTCCAGGAACCTTTGGCCTAGGGTGTTAGTAAGTTCGTGATTAACTGTACTACTTAGACCGATTGCTTCATGTCATGATTGAAAACAATTATGCATTTATACTGGGCATGAGTCTAGTCTGTGCTGCATGAGAAACACACTCATTTCTAGACTCCCTGAAATGTGAATAAAGTCAGAGCATTCTGGTTGCTGGTTAGTATCTTACTAGGGCATCTTTTTTAATCTTTTTTTAATACATTTTTTTACCTGAATTTAGAGAGAGCCAGCTCACCTAAAAGTATTGTCACTTCTATTGTGACTTCTAGTGTTGCTGATCTGAGTGAGCAGAACGGTGCGGTTATAATACATTTATCATTTGTTTAGATACGAAGATCAGAAGTAAAGCTTAGATGCATGTAGTGCAGACATTTTTTAGATTCAATTAAATTACTAAAGGCTATACTGATCTGTTATTTTTTCTTAATTTAATGTCTGTGAAAGAGTATTTAGCTATGCTAGTAAGTAGAAGTGCAGAAAAAAATATTTCTGATAGCATTATAGCATGGCCTAGTTTGATTTTTTTTTTAGAGGGCAGGAAGGATTTAATTTTGCAACAAAGCCCTAGTCTTGAATGCATGGATGAAGATGGGCAGATAGTGGGTATATTCTTTTGCAGGTTACTGTAATTTTATCAGGCCAGTTGCTTCACTATAAATGTATTTGATTTGACTGTATTTCTCCCCTTTTGTTTGTTCTTGGAGAAAGAAGTATTGTGAGAGGGAGACATAGGAAGCGGAAGGGAGATAAATGTACATCAGTGATGCAGTCTTAGGTAGTACTCAAAACAACATGCATTTATCTTATTTCATTTGCAACCACCCCCAAACATTTGTGTGTATATATATATATATATATATATATATATATATAGAAATATAACGATAGGTGCATTGATTTTCACATGCCTCTGCAGGTATATTACATCAGAATGTTGTATTGCATTGTGTTTTTCAGGTGTGATTTCAAGTGTAAAGCAACACAGCCACCACCAAAGATGCCATCTGTTGAGGAGAAAGCAAGCAGCGTTTACCTGTTGGGTGAGGAAACTGACTGTGATGGTTGTAGCAGTGGTTCAGATGATGGTATGCACCTTGATGTACCACATAATGCCAACCAGAGTGAGGATGATGATTATGACTCGGATGATGACATTCCACTCGCACGTCTGCGTGAAAAGGCCATTGCCTGTGATAAGGATGATGCTCCTGTACCCGCCGTTCCTGAAAGACCACTACCAGTTGCCAAAGCAGACCTGACCAGTAATTATGTCAGTGACCAAGACAGTGAGGATGAGGTGCCACTTGCACAACTAAGGAAGGTGCCCACACACAAGTTGGCCACACACTATGGCCACCAAGGGCATTCAGAGTATGACGCAGATGATGACATGCCTTTATCTGTGTTCACAAAAGCACCTGGTCTAAATGACACAGCTATGCAGTCCTCCACAGTGCATGGCACTGCAACTGCTGATAAGGGTGTGGATGTGCCTTCGCCTGTGCATGATGTCGGAAGTAGTCCACAGTTTGGTGATTGTGATGGAGATAATCCTCTAGATAGGAGTCCAAGTAGTTCCTTGTCAGAGACTGATATGGGTGTGCCTCAGCAGGGAACATGTGTCAACAGTTCACTACCAACTGCAAGCAGTACAATTGCTACTGGCATTCAGAGAGCATCATCTCTCAACCCTTCAGCCTTTCCCATTTCCAACTGTTCCTTGCGACCCAGTCAGGTACGCCGAGCATGCCCACCACGTAAGATCACGTGGGAAAAACATCTTCAAACTTTACACATTGAGGAATTTGTGGGGCCAGTAGGACCAATAGATCACTTGGGCTCAGATAGCACAGAGATGGACTTCCTGAATTTGATGTTCCCAGAGGAGCTATACACCTGTATTGCTAATGAAACAAATCGCTATGCTGCACAGAGGCAGGCCGCAGCAGGCAAGGTTGATACGCTGTGAAGTCCTGTCCAGGAGACATACGCAGATATAAGGTGTCAGAATATACATGTCTATTGTACATGTTCCTGAATTGAGGCAGTACTGGGAAACGCACCATGTATATGGTCGCTTCCCAATAGCAGAGTACATGACCAGAGATAGGTTTGAAAAAATTCAGCAGTACTTCCACTGCAATGATAACAGCCTGAGCCTACCACATGGTGCTGTGGGTCATGACAAGCTACATCACGTACGGCCAATACTGGATGCAGTGCTTCATGCATGCAGGACACGTTACAATGTGCATCGTGAGGTGGCTGTAGACGAAGCCATGGTTGGCTTCCGTGGACGCTTGACATTTAGACAGTTTATGCCTGGTAAGCCTGAGAGGTATGGCATTAAGGTATGGGTGTTGGCAGACTCAACCAATGGGTATGTACGTGAATTCCAGGTATACACTGGAAAAACGGAGCAGAATACAGAGGTCGGGCTGGCACACAGAGTTGTAGTTGACTTAAATAGGGGACTGATTGGCAAGAAGCATCACATTTACTTTGATAACTTCTTTACCTCTGTTCCACTAGCACAGCAATTGCTGAAAGATGATCTATACTGTTGTGGAACCATGCGCACCAATAGGTCAGGATGGCCTCTTACATTCAACAGACAGGTCATTTGAAAAGCAGCTCGAGGCTACTACAAACAATTGCAGAGTGGACCACTGCTAGCTACTGAATGGAAGGATAGCAAACCAGTATTCCTCCTGTCAACTAACTGTAACCCAACCTTGCCAGTCTCCAGCACATACAGAAGAAAGCGTGATGGAAGAAAGACATCAGTGCCATGTCCACCAGTTGTAAACATGTACAACAGTTACATGAATGGGGTGGACAGAGCAGATCAGCTGAGGACACAGTATCCCAGTGCCAGAAAGGCCCGCAAATGGTGGCTGTACTTGTTCTGGTTCTTATGGGATGTGGCCATTGTCAATGCTTTCATTATATTCCGTGAAAGTATCAGACATCAGCAACTATCACGTTCTGGACGTATTATTCCGGCAACACAGTTACAGTTCCGAAGGAACCTAGGCTTGCATCTACTTGCCAGTTACACAAAGAGGAAAAGATGCACTGAGATTACTGTCCCAGAGGCTGTGAGCCGATTTGAGCATGGCTCTCACTTTCCAGTGAAGTGGCATAAATCAAGATGTAAAAACTGTGCCAGCAAGGGTAAACGTGCTGAGCCATCATGGGGTGCCCAACTTGCAAGGTCAACCTGTGTGTTGAATGCTTTGGAGAGTACCATGGCCATAAATTTCTCCCATAGTGCTGTGGGCCTTGGGTGTGCCACTGTGATGTAATGGTTCCCTCCGGCAAAGGACACATGCAAAAAAAGCAGCCTGGGTCAGTCTAAGCCTTTTGACATGTTGCCTTGATGTAGCTCTCCACTCAGTCTCCCTCCCTTCAGGTGTAGTCAGTGTATGTAGGTCAGGGCAACAGGGTTTACATTAGCTCCTCCCTTCTGCCCATTGCAGAAAGGACACATGTAAATAGAACAGGCAGAGGTAAAGCAGAGTGCCTCACCTGCCTTTTCAGTGTACATGTGCTCTTTCTGTGCCCCCATGTCAGTTAGCAGCCAAGCCCTTCAGCACGAATGCCAGGAAGGTTCCTCTTCACTTTTGTTTTGCCAACTGCTCTTAGGTTGCTGGGTGCATCACAGGGGACATACCCAGCCAGCATGGATCTTGTGATCCACCGGGATCGCACTTGGGAACCTGGAGACTCTACAGCACAGTCCCATAGTGCTGCTGTCCTCGGTAAGCATGGGCTTGGGTGTGCCACTGTGATGTACTGCAAAACATGCAAAAGACACAGCCTGGGTCAGTCTTGGTCTTTGACATGTTGCCTTGATGTAGCTCTCCCTCAGTCTCCCTCCCTTCCAGTGTAGTCAGCGTATGTAGGTGAGAGTAGTAAATGTATGAAGGTCAGGACAGCAATTAGTGAGTTACTTCAGTCCCTCATCCCTTAGGTCCATTGCTGAATGGGCACATGTAAAGAGAAAAGGCAGAGGTAAGGCAGACTGCTGCCACTGAAGGAGGTCATGAGACCATAGTGGTATCAGCAGTCTGAGTGGGCAGCCGGCACAGCTATGGGACACTACAGATAACCAACATCTGGAGCCCCATGCCTGTCCTTGGCATATTAGTGGAGCGGCGGTCCATACCCTGCTTTTTCTCTTTACATGTACCCTGGCTGTGCACCCTTGTCAGTGTCCACCCATGCTTTATTTCAGATAAGGTAAGACTGTCTTCTGCTGTTCTGGGAGTCACTGGAAAGGGAGCAGCCAAAAACCTTACGCTGTCCCATCGCCGAATATTGTGTTGCTTGGTGCATCACAGGGGGCATACCCAGCCAGCATGGATCTTGTGATCCACCCGGATCGCACTTGGGAACCTGGAGACTCTACAGCACAGTCCCATAGTGCTGCTGTCCTCGGTAAGCATGGGCTTGGGTGTGCCACTGTGATGTACTGCAAAACATGCAAAAGACACAGCCTGGGTCAGTCTTGGTCTTTGACATGTTGCCTTGATGTAGCTCTCCCCTCAGTCTCCCTCCCTTCCAGTGTAGTCAGCGTATGTAGGTGAGAGTAGTAAATGTATGAAGGTCAGGACAGCAATTAGTGAGTTACTTCAGTCCCTCATCCCTTAGGTCCATTGCTGAATGGGCACATGTAAAGAGAAAAGGCAGAGGTAAGGCAGACTGCTGCCACTGAAGGAGGTCATGAGACCATAGTGGTATCAGCAGTCTGAGTGGGCAGCCGGCACAGCTATGGGACACTACAGATAACCAACATCTGGAGCCCCATGCCTGTCCTTGGCATATTAGTGGAGCGGCGGTCCTTACCCTGCTTTTCCTCTTTACATGTGCCCTGGCTGTGCACCCTTGTCAGTGTCCACCCATGCTTTATTTCAGATGAGGTAAGACTGGAAGGGAAGATGTTCACTGGTTCAGAAGGGATGGCATTCACCTAACTGAGGAGGGCATTGCATTCTTCTTGACCAACCTCCACAATGGCGTGAGGAGAGCCCTGCATGATTGTGAGAAGAATGGAAAACACCCATGACCAAGCTGGACCAGTATAGTAAGTAAAACACTATTATGAAATGTGTTATGTAAAATTTATTTCTCTGAGCTTGGCAAATAACTGTTATGGAAATTATGATTTTTTTCATATTTTTGTAAATAACTTTGCAAGGGAGCATCTGAATGTGCCAAGTAATATCTCATTTTGAAGACAGTATTGCTGGTTCTAATATGGTAAAAGAATTGTGCCAGTATGTTTGACACATGTGCAGATATCAAAGTTTGTTTGAGACTTATGGTTATGGAAATTATAATTTTTTCATATTTTGGTAAATAACTTTGCAAGGGAGCATATGAATGTGCTAAGTAATACCTCATTTTGAAAAGATTATTTATAGTTCTAACATGGTAAAAGAATGGTACCTGTATGTTGTACTCATAGGCAGATAACAGAGTTTGTTTCTGACTTAGGTTATGGAAATTAATTTTTTCATATTTTGGTAAATAACTTTGCAAGGGAGCATCTGAATGTGCCAAGTAATATCTCATTTTGAAGACAGTATTGCTGGTTCTAATATGGTAAAAGAATTGTGCCAGTATGTTTGACACATGTGCAGAAATCAAAGTTTGTTTGAGACTTATGGTTATGGAAATTATGATTTTTTTTTCATATTTTGGTAAATAACTTTGCAAGGGAGCATCTGATTGTGCCAAGTAATATCTCATTTTGAAGACAGTATTGCTGGTTCTAATATGGTAAAAGAATTATGCCAGTATGTTTGACACATGTGCAGAAATCAAAGTTTGTTTGAGACTTATGGTTATGGAAATTATGATTTTTTTCATATTTTGGTAAATAACTTTGCAAGGGAGCATCTGAATGTGCCAAGTAATATCTCATTTTGAAGACAGTATTGCTGGTTCTAATATGGTAAAAGAATTGTGCCAGTATGTTTGACACATGTGCAGATATCAAAGTTTGTTTGAGACTTATGGTTATGGAAATTATAATGTTTTTCATATTTTGGTAAATAACTTTGCAAGGGAGCATCTGAATGTGCTAAGTAATACCTCATTTTGAAAAGATTATTTATAGTTCTAACATGGTAAAAGAATGGTACCTGTATGTTGTACTCATAGGCAGATATCAAAGTTTGTTTCTGACTTAGGTTATGGAAATTATGATTTTTTTCATATTTTGGTAAGTAACTTTGCAAGGGAGCACCACATTGTGTGAAGTAATGCATCATTTTGAAGACAGTGTTACTCCTTACAACATGGTAAAAGAACTGTGTCTAGGCACTGTACACACGTACAGATATTACAGTTTGTTTAGTCTTGTACAAATATGAAAATTATACATTTACAATACTTCTCATTATTATGCCCATATCTTTGCGAGGGAGCATAGTAATCACACAAATGATGCGTCATTTTGAAGCTGACATTCAGATGCACAACTTCTACACTGATATGTAGGCTCTGTCTGTTACAGGTGATGAGATATTATGCTTTGTTTATTTATCAATTATGAGAAATAATATACTAATCATATTTCTGTGAATATCTCATGAAAGGAGTGTCACACAGTTATGGTTAAAGTATCATTTTAAAGCAGACATTCATACTAACAAATTAAATTCAAATTGTATGGGTCTGCATGGTACATAGACCAAGATATTGTGCTTTGCTTTTCCAAAAAATTAAAAAAATTGAACAATATCAGCATTCCTTGCCAAATATTTCATTATGACTTTGATATGCACTATCAACATTTACACTGTTGGAAAGGTCAGTGTCTTGCTGAACAACTTTCGCGTTTACACTTTTAGTGTAGCTCTTATAGTTAAAGAGTTATGAGCATTTGTTTTCTGTATAGTATTACAAATGGATTTTCTGAAAATGAGCTCAGGCTGCTCTGTTGTCCCTATGGTGGAATTCAGCAGGCAGCTTTTCCTGAGCTGCTCTGGAGTGAATGAGTTAAGGAGGACCATGTGCTACTCTTACTGACTACAGGAACAATTTCCTATGTCATTGATTTCATAACCCACATGTGCTTAATGCTGGAGGAGGGCTATAAAGATTCAGAGTCAGGCATCTGTTATTCCAATCCGCTTACAGATTTTGTGTCAGTATATACATTTTGAACAATAGGGTATACTGAGTTGTTGAAATCCTGAACAATTTAACAGAAAATCAACCATTTGCCAGAGGCAGGGCCAGAAACGAAGACAAAATCAGAAATAACTGGTAGATATGATTGCATATTATCCTGCTGTTTATAAGGTGGATATCATGTTAGTGAGTTTGTGTTTCAAATGTTTCCCCTGTGTAAAGAAATGCAGCCTAAGAGCTGGTAACCTGCCGAACTTGCATACTGCTCAGCAACTCAGCACAAAACATTTTAAACATAGCCATTAGTCAAACATAATGTGTGGAGGGAGGAGAATGGTTATGAAATCAGAAACAAATTTTCAATAGGGCGCTTATAAACTTAGAATGGTTTTAGGGTGACACGTTTTGCATTAGTGTATGTTTTCTGAAATATATCAAGAATTAAAACATTTTTCGAGAAAGAGTAATACATACAGGCAACTAATAATGATAATAATTAGAGCTGTACTTGACTGATGTAAGCAAAGAATTCTGCACAAGTGTGGTATTTCATCAAACTAACATAAGTGCAGGTCATAAAGGTTTTACCAACTAACAGAGCCATGCATTCTCTTCCAGTCATAATAGAGCAGCTGCAAGTTAGTAAGTCATTGAGTAGAAAGGGAAAATATGTTAACTGTCCTCTACAAATGTGCATGCCATAATTAAAGTTTGTAATTACTAAGTATCTTAAGTCGCAACATTTATAAAAAAATGAAAGTGGCTGCAATGAAATTCAGCATTTAACTTCTGCTTTAGGACTGAAAGGCAGCAACTTCAACTCTAGTGTGACTACTAATGCATGCTATGGATGTAAACTCAGTCCACACTTACTGCGGAATTTAAACTAGCCATGCCGAGATAAGTGTGAGTGAATGTATGAGTGTACGAGTGTATGAATATGTGTGTTAGTTAAACTGGCATTAGTTTTTCTGTATGAGAGAGATAATGTGTGTGTGTGTGTGTGTGTGTGTGTGTGTGTGTGTGTGTGTGTGTGTGTGTGTGTGTGTGTGTGTGTAAGAGCAGAGAGAAGGTGTGTGTGTGTCTGTGTGTGTGCGTGTGTGTTTGTGTGTGTGTGAGAGCAGAGAGAAGATGTGTGTGTGTGTGTGTGTGTGTGTGTGTGTGTGTGTGTGTGTATGTATGTGTATGTGTGTGTGCATGTGAGAGAGCAGAGAGAAGGTGTGTGTGTGTGTATAACACACTACTTAGCTGTCCAGATTTAGCCTCACAGTTTTGGTCTGTTTCTCATAAAATGTGTGGTTTTCTTGTAAATACAGAGGACTGAAGTCACTAAACAATAACACACACACACACACACACACACACACACATATATATATATATATATATATATATATATATATATATATATATATATATATGAGTTTCAGACTTCATATCCTTCATAAAATGCATACTGACAGAAATCCTATTATTCTAAGTTTAGAAGAGCAATATTTTAAACTCTGTCCCTATTTTTGGGCCTTTGTCCTCCCATTATGCTAGTCTTTGACCAGATTTCTTGCTCTAAGAGGTTGAGAGGTATGGTAATGCAGAATTTAGAAAGTACCAATTTATTATGTTTTAAATTAAAAAAAACTGTTATTTTGTATTGTTTTGAAGTTGCATTAAACACTAAGTGATGCAGTTATCAAAGAGGAATGCTGCAAACAGCAAGGGCCTCCTCCACACCCATGCCACTTAATTATATTAAGTCTGAGATAACCGTACTACAAAATAAATGTAATTCCACAAGATACCACACTCTTGATGCTGGTGTACATATCTTATCAACCAAATGTTTGCCATCCTGTTTCAGTGTTGATCACAGCTGTTTCACTACATGTATGTGATATTATTTGTGCTGCTTAATAAAACAAGACATTTAACAGTGCATCACATTCTACTGTGAAACTTTGCACAATATTTTTAATGTGGTATTTTAAGCACACATTGCTGCACTCTTAAAGAACAATACTGCTACAGCTTCTACATATGTAATGAGTACAACACTACTGCTTTACAATTTAGTTATTTTATATATTCCAGAAACATTACTTTATTGTTTTATTCAGTCATTCTGTGATATTTATTTTAACCAATTCAGTGCTGTGAGGGAGCAGGAGCCTCTCATAGCAAGCAGTGGGTGCAAGGTAGAGAAACAAATCATCGGTATAGTGCCAGTCTATAAGAGGACACACACACACATACACACGCACGCACAAATACATGTGTCTTATATATACTCACAGACAATTTGGAAGATTGTCAGTTCACCAGTGTACTGCCTTTTGGCAACAGTTAGAGGTATGTGTTAGTGCCCAACATCAGCAGCTACCAGATTTGTTTACAAAACCTACTAATGCACACTGGTATTTACATAAGTACAAGAGCAGAAGGTTTCCGAATCAGATTTATTTTATCCATTGATTAGATTGACCTGATACCCACATATTGATACACACATATAACCTAACATTCGATAAACCCATATCACTCACAATGAAAAAAGTTCACATCAAACCTGGTGCACTATATAGGGCCAAATCTTACCTCACTCAGTACACCAGACTAGTCACAGCCATATCCCACCTCCTATCTACTTTCCTCTACTGTTCGCAAATTTTCACTAAACTGCACACATCTACTTTACACAGTGTTGTGCTAGTTACTTATAAAAGTAATAAGTTACTATTACTAGTTACTTTTCCATGAAAGTAATATATTACTATTACGTATTACATTTCTAGAAAAGTAATACATTACCATTACTAGTTTCTAACTAAAGTAACGTTATTTTTACATAAGTATAATTTATCAGTTATAATACTGATATTTACTCTCATAAGTAAGCACATGCATATAAGTGTATTATTGAAGTTGTATACACAATGTTACAATGATGATGAATAGCATTTAACAGCTGAAAACTCCAGTAGACTAGTCCTTATAGCTGGGCAGCACAGTGGTGCAGTGGTTAGTGTTTTCACCTCACAGTAAGAGATTCTCCAGTTTAATTCTCGGCTGAGGTGCCTTCTGTGTGGAGTTTGCATGTCCTCCCTGTGTTTGCATGAGTTTCCTCACACATTCCCAAGACGTGCTGCAAGTGGATTGGACATTCTAAATTGGCTCTAGGTGTATGTGTGCCTTCTGAAGAAGGTTGGGTGCTGGGCTGGAAACTCAATACCATAAAACTCTATTGCCACTTGTTCTGCAGACTGATGATCTACTGTGGTGACCCCCTAACACGGACTGATGATCTGCTGTGGTGACCCCTAACAGGAGCACCCAGAAGGAGAAGAAGAAGTTAACTAATCTTTATAGCTAGAGAGTCACAAATAATAATTAAACCAAACCATACACAGCCAGCAGCACAAGACCTATAAAAACCTATCACATTTTGTCTATTTTCAGCAACTAAAAATCGAAACCCGAAAAGAATTTTAAATAGAACATTACAAAAAATTGTCACAACAAAAGTTAGTTGATCATAAATCCACCCAAAGAGTCCTGCTTGGTGTAGTGGGAGTGGGTTGGGGCATTGGATGTTAAACCAATGAATGGTGAGTTCAGCTCTGACTGACGGCAATATGGAGAACCAATACCATTTATTATAGGGCAAGGTAAAGATATGACATCTAGCAGGCTAGAATTGTCCCAGTGTTAGGAGGTGTTTTAATGGGTGAGAGTCCCACAGTACCAGGGTAGGGCCGGAGTCTGGTCATCATTAGCTTTCACCTCCTTCCAGTGCTAAAAA
The DNA here is from genome assembly GCF_019279795.1 of Protopterus annectens. Classification (NCBI taxonomy): domain Eukaryota; kingdom Metazoa; phylum Chordata; order Ceratodontiformes; family Protopteridae; genus Protopterus; species Protopterus annectens. Next base: position 1,535,716,777 of record NC_056746.1, read on the forward strand.
ATGAAGCAATTATGCTCCAGACTAATTCTAATGATTTATTATGCATCATACGTCTAAACCTGGAGCCATCAAAAATCTGGACAAAGGCCCATGAAAAGTAGGTATAACTGGCCCAAAATCTGGACACTAATCATCATAAAAGGTGCATGTATAATAACATAACTCTGTCCACTCCAATGGAATTGTGGGATACCAACATTCAAATAATTGTGAAAATGTTCCATAATTTATCATTAACTCTGAAAATATAAATTCATACAGACACACCAGTTAAAGTCCCTTTACAGCATTAACAAAAACTCTTAAGGGAAGTAGTGGGCAATAGGCATGTAAAACACTTTGCATTCTACTTTATTCCCTACCGCACTTCTAGCATATACACACTGATGTCACATTAGCTGTGCACTCTATTAATCTTAATATGAAACTAAAGTCTGTCATAACAATCATTGATATAACAAGCCACTGTTGTTGTCAATTTGTTTTATTTATTTATTTTACTTTACATTTGTTAACCAGGTAGTGTCTGGCTGGGCAAGTAGCACGTTTTCAGCGGGGAGAAAATCTCCATATCAATAGTACAAAAAAGATTACAAAAATTTTACAAAGATTTACAAAGAATATACAAAAAAGTTTCACAGTTGCCTACAATCACAATTTACAAAAGAGAATGTAAACAGAAAACATTACATTTCCTAAGCCTTACTACATACAGTAATATGAAACTCATTAGATGCATAACTAAAATAAGCCATTGTGATATTTTCATTTGGCAGACATAAGACAAGGAGAAGAGAGCAGAACAGAAACATTTGATGTGATGTTGTCCTATCTCGCCTTCATTCTTCACTGGTTGGGTTCAGAACCAATCCTCAGTTTCGACTCGGCCGTGTACAAAAGCTTGAGGTCTTCCACTGGCTTGTGTCTGTATCCATATTCCATCATGCCCTAGGAGAGCTCCCCAGATCTCATTTGCCACTAACAAGATCGGGTGCTTCCATTTTGGCTTTGGCCAAGTCTGTATTTTTTCTTCTAAATATTTTGAAATAATTGTGTCTTGTGAATTTGATAAAGATTTATAGTATTTAGTACATAGTTCTTAGTGTGTTTGATTTATTATTCTTGCGATTGGCAGTCGTTTCTTCTCTAGGCCATTTTACTTCTTCCCTACCCCTATTATATTCTCTTATATTTGAAATAAGCTTGTTTAAGTTAGAAAGCTTTAAAACATTAATATATATCTGGTTAATCCTTTTCCCTGGTAAGCTCATTTTAGTTAGAGGGCTACTATTGGCCCGTTTAAATTAGAGGGCCTTCTTCCCTTTCCTACCGTTTCCCTCAGTAGGCAGATTCATTTTATCTGAAAACTGCCTTCATTTTTCTAGTTAAGTTCTATTGCTTAGGTGTTTGTTGCAAAAAAAAAATTATTAATAGTAGTTATTTTTCTTGGGTTTATTGTTGGTTGCCATTGATATTACAGTGTTTAAGGATCCTAAAAAATCTAAACCCTCAGGGTTCAAAAAGTGTGTTGAATGTAATCAAAAATGTCCTTAACTGATGGTCACACAGTTTGTGTGCACTGTCTTAGCGCAGTCCATCTGCAGGAATCATGTGCCATTTGTCATGTATTCAATAGCAGAGTGTTGTTGGAAAGGAAAAATAAATTAATATTGAAAGGGTTACTAAAGACTCCCTTTACAGAGGCAATTGAAGAAGGTCAGAGTACGTTGAAATTACCAAAATCCCCATCTTCCATTACAGACAGTCAGAAAAAAGATCTTCTACTTCCTTCTGCTCATTTGGAGCAGACAAAGAAATTGGCTAAAGAGTCATTCTCGGACCCAAATACTGTCAGGCCCAAAAAACCTTCCTCCTCGGCTCCTGCTGTCATTTCAGTGCTGATGGAGTTTCAAATATGGAGCCAGTCCCTAGAACTGGAACTGGCCTCCCCCCAACCCTGAGATCTCCATTGCTCCAATGAGTCAGATCTCTTACTCCCTTCTCTCGATTATTCAGAAGTCTCTCCGATGATGATGTGGATCATGTAGTGTGGAGACTTTTGAAGACACCGGTGCTGGCCAAACTGTTGTCAACTCCAACCCAGAGGGATTTGGCGCTGACAAAGACCACCCCCCCGCCATTGATTCCTCCTCTGATCCAGTCTGAGACCTTGGAGCCGGACTGTCTGGAACTGGTTGTAGTGGAACCGTCGGACCTGAGACCTGCACTAGGATCTTTGGGTCCAGCTAATGCTCTGACATCCTCAGTTCCATCTGAACTTGAAAGGCTTGGGAGCTGACGCTCTCCAGTCGGGTCTGGGGAGGAGAGTCGGGTTGGACAGTTTTCTGATCTGAATTTGCCTCTCGGGGCTTTGGTATGGGTGAGTTCAACTCCTACTTTGGCCTTGGAGCCAACCGACTTGGATCCAGGGATGCCTTCTGGTTCTTTGGAGCCGGGAGTTTCCTCGGATCAGGAGCAGGGGCCTTTGAGGTGATGAAGAGAGTGCTGTCACCACTGACAGCTCCACTCCCAGGTACAAGCATTCTTCCCCCAAAGGTGCCAGTGTATGTCTTGTACCATCACACCCACACAGACGTGGAGACCCAAAGCCTCAGGATGCCCCATTGGATGAAGCCCTCTCTTCTGCAACCTCTCTGGAATACCCTTCCAAAGAGGTCTCTTGAAAGAGATTATGCAAGAGGAAGCATTTAGACTTCCCAAAGGAGTCCATCACTTTGGAAATGGACCTCAATGAATTGGAAGGGTCCCCATGGTCACCCTCTGAGGATGTTTCCTTTGCAGACATCCTAGAAATCCTAAAGCAAAGAGGTGGCTGGAAGTCCATCAACCCTTCGGAGTAGGAGTCTGTTTACCTGGATGCTTTCAGGTCTCACCCTTCCACCTCTTGGGTGTCTCTGCCTTTTGACAAACTCATGAAAGTAGTTAGTAGAAAGGCGTAGGAGTCTCCAGACTCAGTGGAACCTGTTTCTCAGAGGCCAAATAAATTTATTCCTGCACTTTCAGACAAGGATTTTCTTACTAAGGGAGTCCCAGTAAATGCTATGGTGGTGGCGGCAGCCACCAAAAAGGAACTTTCAGAGACTGTCTGAGAGCCAGTCAGAGGGTCTGTCCATCCACCGAACAGGAGTCTCATATGATGGACAGATATGGGAAGTGCATGTTCTCTTCAGTGACATTTGCACTCAGATCGCTCCATGAGGCTTATTTCTTACACAGCAGATGGAGTGAGCAGGGCAGTGGGTTCAGGAATTTCCCTGAGGAGACATTTCTGGTTGCGCTTGTGTGACTTTGCAGAGCCTTTTAAGTCTACCTTTGTTAATGCCCCTTCGATGGCTCATCATTCTTCAGGCCAAAAATTAAGGACACACTCACCAGGTGCAAGCAAGAAGGAAAAACTCTATCTGCCATAAGAGTCCATTTTTGACTACCTTCTAGAGCTTACCCAAAAGGTCAAAAGGGAGGAAAGATATGGTTCCAAATATCCCAGAGAGCTTTTCAGGATGCACGTGGTGACTCTTCTTCCAGGGGCAGTGGGGGAAGCAGTAATGGGAGATGCTGTCCATGTGGCAGAGGGGGTCCACAAAATCAGGGCAACAGGGATTCATTCCATGATCGGCCCTTTCAGTGCTTTTGAAGGGAGACCTATCTATCCATCCCTGGAGGCAGTCGGGAGTTACTTATCTTTGTACCCAGAAGCTTGGCTAGAAATAAAAGACAAGTGGGTACAAAGCATCGTATCCAGAGGCTATTCTATATCCTTTTCCTTCCCCGTCCTGAACATAAAGAACATCCCGGACATTCCACCCAGTCAAAGGGAACAGGCAACTCTAGAAATTCAAAAGTTGCTAGACAAAAGAGTCATCCAAATGTCTCTGCAGACCAAATAGGATCCGGAACTTACTCTAGGTTCTTTTTAGTTCCATGGAAACACTGCAGTCAATATTCCCCTTTCTGGGAAAAGACAATTGGATGTGCTCTGTAGACCTTCAGGATGGGTACTACCACATAAAAATGGACAGGCCATCCAGTAGTCATCTGTGCTTTCAGCTGGGAGCCAGTCACTATCAGTTTCGAGGTCTGCCTTTTGGTTTCACTACAGCCCCCAGAGTGTTCACCAAGTGTATGGCAGTGGTCATGGCTCAGTTGAGATGTCTAGGATTCCGAGTGTTTCCATATGTAGATGACTGGCTCCTAACTGCCACCACCAAGCATCTACTACTAAAAGCAAGAAACACTGCATTACTTCTCTGCTCTCACCTAAGAATCATGATAAATTACAAAAAAATCTGCCTTGTTGCCATATCAACATATCGTTTTTATAGGGGCAGATCTAGACATGACAAAGATGATGGCAAAACTTCCTCCAGAAAGAGTTTTAGTTCTGTGACATCAGGTCTCAAGCCTTCTTTCCAAGAAAAGGGTACAGGCAAGAACAGTTCTGAAAGCCTTGGGAACCATGGCAGCAGCAATAAACTTATTAATATTGCCCTTTGAGTGCTTTTGAAGGGAGACCTATCTATCCATCTCTGGAGGCAGTCGGGAGTTACTTATCTTTGTACCCAGAAGCTTGGCTAGAAATAAAAGACAAGTGGGTACAAAGCATCAGATCCAGAGGCTATTCTATATCGTTTTCCTTCCCCGTCCTGATTATAAAGAACATCCCGGACATTCCACCCAGTCAAAGGGAACAGGCAACTCTAGAAATTCAAACTTAGTTCCATTAGCACGCATGCACATGAGAATTCTGCATTGGCTACTGTTCACTCAGTGGTCATTGCAGGAACTACCCATGTCTCATCAAATTCTGACAACAGAATCCTGCAAGAAGGACCTTCACTGGTGGCTTCACTTCACTCATGTGACATCAGATCGACCCTTTGTTCTTCCACACCCTTTAGCCACAATAATCACGGATGCCTCCCAGATAGGGTGGGGGGGCATTATCTGGGCAAGGCACTTGGCAGGAACATGAGACCCATTTGCACATCAATTTCCTAGAGATGAGAGGGGTGCTTTTGGTGTTGCAGGCACTTCAGAACTCTCTTCCACTGGGAACTGCTGCAATTCAGACAGACAACATGTCAGTTGTTTGGAACATAAAGAAATAAGGAGGAACCAGATCTCACCCCCTTTGTTGAGAGGCCCTGAGAGTATGACAGTGGGTGACCTCCTCCCATCATTTTCTGATAGCAAGGCACATCCCGGGGAAATCCAACATGACAGCAGACAAATTCAGCAGAGTGATTCTGATGCCTCACAAGTGGTCCCTAAAACAAGAAGTAGTGGAGATGATTTTCCACAAATGAGGCCAGCCTTGCTGTGACCCTTTTGCCACATCCATGATTGCCAAATGCAGCAGCTATTTTGCCCTAATCCCCCCTCCGGGGGGAGTCACCAAGAGATGCACTTGTAAACGATTGGCCCTTGGGTCTCCTCTATGCCTTCCCTCCCTTGATACCCAAACTTCTTCAGAAAGCCAGCTCATTGGGAAGCAATCTGATTCTAATTGACCCATACTTGCCTCATCAAATTTGGTTCCCCTTCCTTTGGTCTCATCTCCAGGAGGAGCCGTGGGTTCTGGACCCAGCTCCAGATGTTCTGACTCATGCGTTGGGAAACTCCACCCCTCTCTTCAGACCCTCAGTTTGACAGCTTGGCTGCTCCAATTCCAAATATAGTCAGGCTCCCTAACCTTCCCCTTCTGTCAAACATATCTTGATTGCATCTCATAAGGCTTCAACGAGAAAACTTTAGATTAGCAAATGGAAAAGATTTTCTTCCTGGGTATTAAGTAATCAAATTAGCCCTTTTTTGCTCCTGTAGGCTCTATTCTTGACTTTATAATGAAGCTATTTAATGAAGGTGCAGCTGCAGCTACCATTCGAATCCAATTAGCGGTGATATCTAATTTTCATATAAGAGATTTATCCCCAAATCTGATGTCTCACAGACTATGCAAAGCCTTCTTGAAGGGCACTATTTTGCTAAGACCACCCATTAAGACCCCTTTACCACCATGGGACCTAAGCTTTGCTTTGTCCTGTTTGATTTTTTCCTCCTTTGAACCTGCAACATCCTGTGATCTAAAGTTCTTGACATGGAAAAACAATTGTTTTGATTGCCATCACTTCTGCGAGAAGGGTTTCAGAGCTGCAAGCATTATTGATAAAGCCCCCCTGCATGTTTTTCCACAAAGACAGAGTATCTCTTTGAACTAACCCATCCTTCCTACCAAAAGTATGCTCACAGTTTAATTTAAATCAGTTCATAGAACTACCAGTGTCCTTTCCCGACAATGGCAACAAGGCAGAATATATGCTACACCAACTTGATGTACACAGACAATTACGTCTCTACTTACAAAGGACAAAGGATTTCAGAAAATCTGACCAATAATTTGTTTAATTTTCGGAAGCTAAGAAAGGTGCTCCTGTCTCTAAGATCACACTTTCAAAATGGCTATCAGATTGTATTACCTTTACATACAAGTCTAACAACAAACATTTTCTCTGTAAAGTCAAGGGTCACTCAATGAGAGCTATAGCAGCTTCCTCTGCTTTTCGTGCTAGACTAGCAATTGATACCATTTGTGCTGCTGCAATATGGGTGAGGCCTCATACCTTTATCAGTCATTACAAAGTGGATTTGGCCTCCAGGAACAGGGCCTCCTTTGGGTCCACTGTTCTGAAGAATATTCTCCCGTAAGCTGTCCAAGAAATATGGTGCTAGGGACGCTGCCCCAACCAGTGAAGAATGAAGGCAAGATAGGACAACATCACATAAAGAAGTTATTTACTCACCATAACGTTCCATGTGTGTTGTCCATTTCACCTTCATTCTTACATCCCAACCTCCTTCCCCCAGCTCTTTGGCTTCTGGAGGACCTAGTGGTCACATTTGGCAAATAATGTTCTCCGACTTTCTACATTGTTCAATAAAGTGTCAAATAGTCCATTGGGAAACTGTTATCAGAAAACAAGATCTGAAGAGCTCTCCTAAGTCATGATGGGATATGGATACAGCCACGAGCCACTGGAAGACCTCAAGCTTTTGTACATGGCCGAGTCGGAGCTGAGGATCAGTTCCAAATCCAACCAGTGAAGAATGAAGGCAAGATGGACAACACACATGGAACGTTATGGTGAGTACATAACTATTTTATTGATGGCATGAGAAACTAGCCAGGAGTATTACAGAGGCATAGCCATTGTTGAGTAAGGTCTTCCCTTAGGAGTTGTTTGAAGCTATGACTATCTGTGTTTTTTAGGATATTCAGGTATGAGGTTCCATTGTTTGGCTACTTTATAGGAGAACAGAGAGTCACCAAAGTAATTATGGGACTTTGTTACCTTGTGTATAAGTTCAGCAGATGATCTAAGGGTCCTGGGGTTGGTATTTAGTTGCACTAGGTTGGAGAGTGCAGGGCAGTTTTCAGGTTTGTGGATAATGGAGTGGGCAGTGGTGAGCTGATTAAGTGATAACATACTGGGAAATTCAGCCCAGTGTAGTTTTTGAAGAGCAAGGCGATGATGGGTCCTGTTAGGTATATTACCAGCAACTGTTGCTATTTTTATTATAGCAGGAAACAAGTAGATGTAAATCAGACGTACGCAGGTTAGTGAAAATTTGAGAACAGTAGACGAGAGTAGATAGGAGGTGGGATATGGCTGTGACTAGTCTGGTGTACTGAGTGAGGTAAGATTTGGCCCTATATAGTGCACCAGGTTTGATGTGAACTTTTTTCATTGTGAGTGATATGGGTTTATCGAATGTTAGGTTATATGTGTGTATCAATATGTGGGTATCAGGTCAATCTAATCAATGGATAAAATAAATCTGATTCGGAAACCTTCTGCTCTTGTACTTATGTAAATACCAGTGTGCATTAGTAGGTTTTGTAAACAAATCTGGTAGCTGCTGATGCTGGGTATTGACTCATACGTCTAACTCTCGCCAAAAGGCAGGACACTGGTGAACTGACAATCCTCCCAACTGTCTGTGAGTATATACAGTATAATAAGACATATGTATTTGCTTGTGCATGTTTATCTGTGTATGTGTCCTCTTATAGATTGAAACTGTACCCATGATTTGTTTCTCTACCTTGCACCCACTGCTTGCTATGAGGGGCTCCTGCTCCTTCACAACACTGGATTGGTTAAAATAAATATCACAGAATGAATGAATAAAACAGTAAAGTAATGTTTCTGGAATGTATACAATAAATTGTAAAGCAGTAGTCTTGTACATTACATATGGAGAAGCTGTGGCAGTATTGTTCTTTAAGAGTACAGCAATGTGTGCTTAAAATGCCACATTAAAAATATTGTACAAAGTTTCACAGTGGAATGTGATGCACTGTTAAATGTCTTGTTTTATTAAGCAGCACAAATAATACCACATACTTGTAATGAAACAGCTGTGATCAACACTGAAACATGATCTCAAACATTTGGTTGATAAGATATGTATACCAGCATCAAGAGCATGGTATCTTGTGGAATTAAATTTATTCTGTGGTATGGTTATCTCAAACATAATATAATTAAGTAGCTGTTTGCAGCATTCCTCTTTGATAACTGCATCACTTAGTGTTTAATGCAACTTCAAAACAATACAAAACAACATTTTTTTAAAATTTGAAATGTAATAAATTGGTATACTTTCTAAATTCTGCAGTACCATACCTCTCAACCTCTTAGCACAAGAAATCTGGTCAAAGACTAGTATAATGGGAGGACAAAGGCCCAAAAATAGGAACATAATTTAAAATATTGTTCTTATAAACTTAGAATTCTGGTAAAACAAGAGGATTTGTGTTAATATGCATTTTTTGAAGGATATGAAGTTTGAAACACATATACATATATATGTTATTGTTTAGTGATGTTAGTCCTTCGTGATTTACCAGAAAAACACATTTTATGAGAAAGAGAACAAAACTATGAGGTTAAATATGGGCAGCTGAAACTGAGAGGTATGTTAAACACACACACACATACATACACACACACACACACACACACACACACACACACACACACACACACACACACACACACACACACACACACACACACACACACACACACCTACCTACCTTTTCTTTGCTCTCACACAGCCATACACTCATACACACACCTACATTCTGACACAGTAACACACATACTTTGTCATACGAATGGCTAGTTTAAATTACATAGACACACACACACACACACACACACACACACACACACACACACACACACACACACACACACACACACACACACACACACAATCTCTCTCATACAGAAAAACAAATACCAGTTTAACTAACACATATTCGTACACTCGTACACTCATTCATTCACTCACACTTATCTCTGCATGGCTAGTTTAAATTATAAGTGTGGACTGAGTTTACATCCATAGCATGCATTAGTAGTCACACTAGAGTAGAAGTTGCTGCCTTTGAATCTTAAAGCAGAAGTTAAATGCTGGTTTTCATGGCATCCACTTTAATTTTTGATTAATGTTGCGACTTAAGATACCTAGTATTTACAAACTTTAATTATGGCATGCACATTTGTAGAGGACAGTTAACATATTTTCCCTTTCTACTCAATGACTTACTAACTTGCAGCTGCTCTATTATGACTGGAAGAGAATGCATGGCTCTGTTAGTTGGTAAAACCTTTATGACCTGCACTTATGTTAGTTTGATGAAATACCACACTTGTGCAGAATTCTATGGTTACATCAGTCAAGTACAGCTCTAATTATTATCATTATTAGTTGCCTGCATGTATTACTCTTTCTTGAAAATGTTTTAATTCTTGATATATTTCAGAAAACATAAACTAATGCAAAACGTGTCACTCTAAAACCATTCTAAATTTATAAACACCCTACTGAAAATTTGTTCCTGATTTCATACCATTCTTCTCCCTCCACACATTATGTTTGACTAATGGCTATGGTTAACATTTTGTGTGCTGAGATGCTGAGCAGTATGCAAGTTCTGCAGGCTACCGGCTCTTAGGCTGCATTTCTTTACACCGGGGAAACATTTGAAACACAAACTCACTAACATGATGTCCACCTTATAAACAGCAGGATAATATGCAATCGTATCTACCAGTTATTCCTGATTTTCCCTTCTCTTTTTGCCCTGCCTCTAGCAAATGCTTGATTTTCTGTTAAATTGTTGATTGTAATTTGTTATCCAAACTGCGCCTTCAATGTTTCTATTACCTCCTAACATCTGATTACTATCCATACTATCCAGGGCCTTCGGATATTTTCTGTTGCTCTTTAGGGGGTGATATCGCCCACCTTGAGAACCACTGGTTTAAGAAAAAGTAACTCAAAAGTAACTCACATTTAAGTTACTAGTTACTAAAAAAGTAATATATTACTATTACTTTATTACTATTTTGAAAAAGTAGCTAGTTTTATTACTTGTTGAGTCTTTCGGCTTTTCCTGGTTAGGGGTCGCCACAGCGGAACTCCGGTCCGCTAATGATTGGTAGTTGATTTTTACGCGCCGAGTTACCAGCCCTGACCACAACCTTCAATGAAGGTATGCCCAATTACTAGAAATTCTAATATATTACAATAATATATTACATATTGTAATATATTACTCCCATCACTGGATTTACATCTACTTGATTCCTGCTATAATAAAAATAGCAACATTTGCTGGTAATATACCCAACAGGACCTATTATTGCCTTGCTCTTCAAAAATTACACTGGCTTGAATTTCCCAGTCTGTTATCACTTAATCAGCTCACCACTTCCCACTCCATTATCCACAAACCTGAAAACTGCCCTGCACTCTCCAACCTAGTGCAACTAAATACCAACCCCAGGAACCTTAGATCATCTGCTAAACTTATACTGAAGGTAACAAAGTTCCGTAATTACTTTGATGACTCTCTGTTCTCCTATAAAGTAGCCAAACAGTGGAACCTCATACCCCAGCATATCCTAAAAAACACAGATAGTTTCAAACAACTCCTAAAGGAATACCTTACTGAACAATGGCTACGCTCCTGTAATACTCCTGGCTAGTTTCTCATGCAATCAATCAAATGTTTCTGTTCTGCTATCTTCTCCTTGTCTTACTTCTACCAAATGAAAAGACCACAATGGTTTATTTTAGTTATGTATCTAATGAGTTTCATATTACTGTCTGTAGTGCGGCTTAGGAAATGTAATGCTTTCTCTTTACATTCTCTTTTGTAAATTGTGATTGTAGGCAACTGTTAAACTTTTTTGTATATTCTTTGTAAATCTTTGTAAAATTTTTGTCATCTTCTTTTGTACTATTGTTATGGAGATTTTCTCCCTGTGTCTCTGCTGAAAATGTGCTACTTGCCCAGCCAGACACTACCTGGTTAACAAATGTAAAGTAAAATAAATAAATAAAATAAATTGACAAGAGTGGCTTGTTATATCATTGATTGTTATGACAGACTTTAGTTTCATATTAAGATTAATAGAGTGCACAGCTCTTTTATATATGTCACAGTTACTGATGTATGTTGTTTTTAATGAATTTCTGTAAGTGTGCCTCTAATGTGACATCAGTGTGTATATGCTAGAAGTGCGGTAGGGAAGAAAGTAGAATGCAAATTGTTTTACATGCCTATTGCCTACTATTTCCCTTAAGAGTTTTTGTTAATGCTGTAAAGGGACTTTAACTGGTGTGTTTGTGTGAATGTATATTTTCAGAGTTAATGATAAATTATGGAACATTTTCACAATTATTTGAATGTTGGTATCCCACAATTCCATCGAAGTGGGTGGAGTTACATTATTATACATGCACATTTTATGTTGATTAGTGTCCAGATTTCAGGTCAGTTATACCTACTGTTCATGGGCCTTTGTCCACATTTTTGATGGCTCCAGGTTGAGAGGTATGATTCATAATAGATTATTAGAATTAGTCTGGAGTATAATTGCTTCATTTTTGTAGCACTGCAAGTAGGTGAAAGCTAATGATGACCAGACTCCGGCCCTATCCTGGTACTGTGGGACTCTCACCCACTAAAACACCCCCTAACACTGGGACAATTCTAGCCTGCTAGAGATCATATCCTTACATTGCCCTATAATAAATGGCACTGGTTCTCCATACTGCCATCAGTCGGAATTGAACTCACCATTCTTTAGTTTAACACACAACTCCCCAACCCACTCCCACTACACCAAGCAGGACTCTTTGGGTGGATCTATGATCAACCAACTTTTGTTGTGACAATCTTTTGTAGTATTATATTTAAATTTTTTTTCGGGTTTCGATTTTTAGTTGCTGAAAATAGACAAAATGTGATAGGTTTTTATAGGTCTTGTGCTGCTGGCTGTATATGGTTTGGTTTAATTGTTATTTGTGACTCTCTAGCTATAAAGATTAGTTATCTTCTTCTTCTGGCTGCTCTTGCTAGGGGTCACCAGAGCAGATCATCAGTCCATGTTAGGGGTTACCACAGCAGATCATCAGTCGGCATAACAAGTGACAGTAGAGTTTTATGGTATTGAGTTACCATCCCAGCACCCAGTCTTCCTCAGAAGGCATACATACACCTACAGTCAATTTAGAATGTCCAATCCACTTGCAGCATGTCTTGGGAATGTGGGACGAAACTCATGCAAACACAGGAAGGACATGCAGACTCCACACGGAAGGGACCTCAGCTGAGAATTGAACTGGAGAATCTCTTACTGTGAGGTGATAACACTAACCACTGCACCACTGTGCTGCCCAGCTGTAAAGACTACTCTACTGAAGTTTTCAACTGTTATATGGTATTCACCATCAATGTAACATTGTGTATACAATACACTTATATGCATGTGATTACTTGTGTGAGTAAAATCTCACTATTATAATTGATAAACTATACTTATGTAAAAGTAACGTGTTACTTCAGTTAGTAACTAGTAATAGTAATGTATTACTTTTTTAGAAAAGTAATAAGTAATTAGTAATACATTACTTTCACTGAAAAGTAACTTATTACTTTTATAAGTAACTAGCGCAACACTGTCTATGAAAAGGTCTGATACCCTTGATAAGTGTCACTAGGTTTTCAGGAGCTAACACATCTACAAGCCGTGGTGATGGAGATGACCCATCTACAGATTTCATGTGTCCACTACAGACATTTGTCCTACACCAGTTATGATTGTCTTGTTCTGCATCCCACTGTGTAACTTGCACATGATGTGCGTTACAACATATATGTGCTTCACATGCATGGGGAGCCTGTTACATATAGTGTGTAGTGCCTGTGTTACATACCTGTCTGTCCAGCATGTACTATTTATACCACAGTGATGGTGTAGGTGTGTAGAACAAGTAATACATGTGTTAGTCCTGTCTTGGATAAGCAGGAGGTACAAAGTGGGACCTGACACCTCCCTGTATGGCAGCCATACACATCCCCTCCAAAGCATGTAGGAGACAGACTACACATGTACAGTTTTGACACCTACTGCATTGGACATGTTATCTACAGTATGTATTGGTTTGCCATAGAACCTGTGTGGCTGCTACAGCTGCATGATATGCCTGTATAGTGACATAGCAAAGGTGCCATTGCACTTAGTGATAGGTGTGATGAGTGTCAAATACAGAATAACAGTGACAGTCTGGGATTTACATGCCATATCATTCTGTATAGGTTGTACAAAATTGAATGGATTCCCACATCATACCAACCAGTGAAAGTCAAAGGCTGCATTACTCTGTGTCCATAGGTTCATGAGTAATGGCTCAATTGTGTGTGGTGTGCAGACACTACTATATTTTCCAGGAGTGGATGAATTCCAAAAGGATAGTATTGTGCAGTCATTGGCATTTACTATTTGTGAGTGGCTTTGACAAAAACTGAATGTATGTTTCAGGCCATCCTGGATAACTGTTGTTTCTGTGTGGGATTCAGTGACAGCTCCTACTATGCAATCACCTGCTAATGTAGTCAGTCAAAGGTCACTGACAGTGGTCGTGACTGCAGTGAAGGGAATAGCTAGATGGGGTATGCCATTAATCATGTCTGGGAGAAGTCCAATGGTGATTGGCATCATTGTAGCATAGGTCTACCCAATGCTGTCTCCCCAGATTATGCTGGCCTAATATTGTCAAACTCCTTGTCAGGTCATGGTAGGTTGAGTGAGTCATATTCCCCTCATCCATTGCATAGTTTAACACTCAGTGAGGTCCACCGATTAGGGTAGGTAGGCATGGTCTGCCTTTGAGCAAAACAAACTGTGTATGGTCCAATGTCAGTAAGTGTATGATATTGTTACTGATCGTATCCATGCTAACTCCTTTCATGGCTTTACATATCAGATGACTGAGAGATCTGGAGACATTGCTTAGCGCTGCATGCTAGTTGTTTTCTGAACAACTAAGTGTTGCAGTTACTTCCATCATGTCCCAAGAAAAGAATCATCCATGGTGTCTGTACAGAGCACTGACAAACAATGGAGGGAAGGGTAATATGTATATCTTGTGAAGGTAAGGCAGGAGGTTTCACACAGGTATTCTGCATTTAGACACTACTCAAATGGTGTGTATTGAAAGGACACAATTACCTTGTGAAGAATGTGGAAAGCAGGGGAGTCCCCTGAAATGCTGGTTGTGGGATACCATGCTTCGATGCGTTTTCTGTCATCCCATGCAAAATGTTGCTACAAAGTTCATGATGAGAAGGAGGACACAGCCTGTTTGTTCATCCAAATAATTGTCCCACAGCATGAAAGGCTCTGTAGGCTTCACATACCCATCTCCAGGTAGATTCCTTGATTAGCTACCTGAGCAATCAGTTGGCTTTTGCATGTATAATGCCTTCTGCACCGGGTTGCTGGTATGTCACTAGGCAACTGACCAGATGGTGATTAGGAGCACAGCTGAAGCGTCACAATATAATGCGCAATATCCAGTGACATAGATGTCCAAGCTTGCTGAAACAAGCAGCACAGCAGCAGTGATCCATGTCAGGTGACAAATTCACAGCAATTCATGCATCCTGCCCTTCAACAGATTAATGGTGGATATCTACATGACATGGCTCTGGAGCCTACTGCAGAGGACCGGCCACCTTTGGCCAAAGTATGTCCACCTGCCATACATCCTAGGTATGTCATACTGTATAGTTATGTACCTGGAACACATGTCTGTGTTCCCACATCATGTCACACAACAGTTTGCTGTATGGCTGCTTGAAAGGCATTGTATGGTTGTAAGGCCAACAGTATGTCAGCAAAGATGAACAAGTCCTCTGTGCATGCATGGACATTCACATCTTCACTGCAAGGAGTGCCTACAAACACTGTTTCAGGCTGTCAACCCCAAGGGTGTGGCAGCATGACTCTAACTTTGTTGGACTTGCACAGTGTCACATTTGTAGGTATGGTATTGGGACCAAGCCTAATTACAGGTTCATAGGTTCATAGATTAGTACTAGGCTAGCTGCCCTTGTGGGCCATTTTTAGACCTAGCCAATCACCCCATGTGAGAATCAAACCCTGCACCTTGTGTGTGTAAGGTAAACACCTTAACCATTATGCCAACCTCCCACCCTCAAAAATACTCTTTCAGGCTAGCTACCCTTGTGGGCCATTTTTAGGCTTAGCTAATCACCCCATGTGAGAATCAAACCCTGCACCTTGTATGTGTAAGGTAAACACCTTAACCATTATGCCAACCTCCCACCCTAATAACAGGATTATGGTCACTCCAAGGTCCACATGGCTAGCAAAGCATTGTATGGCATGCTATCAGGTGCTGTGTTACCTTACGGGGCTTACATAAAGGTGACATGTTACATTTCACCATCTGTCATGACACTAATAGTGGCATGCTGTGATGTACATACAAGCATGACTTTATTGCTGATGGCACTATCAGTGTCTGCTGATAAGATGTGGAAAGTGCCCCTACCCCTCTACTCCTATGCCACACAAACATAACATGTGACAGATGTGACTGCATTTCAAACCTTGATTCCATGGTGTCTCACACAGCAGTCAGTACATAGGGCATTGAGCATTTTGCCAACATGCACAGCTCATCTCCTGCTCCACCCATACCCACATTACACACAGCTGCATGTGTGCAGCTCCTTACCAGACACATTCCCAAGTGACAGACACCTCAGAAAATCATACCTCTGGAGAGCACATTACACATAATAGTTCATGCACCACTGTCTCACTGTTTAAGCATCTGAGGCAAAACACAAAATCAAACCTATTATTCATAGGTGATTACATCATGAGACACATTGATGTTCGTGTCACCAGGCTACATATAGGAAAGGTCACAGTTAGCTGTCTGTGGGTTGACATGATGCACCATACCACACATTGCTGCAGCTCAAGGAGTATCAGGTAAAACATAATGATGACATCATAGTTCCTGCAGGTGTGTATAACTAGGGACATATGTCACCGGACTGTATGCAGACACATGACTGAGCATAGACATTCTGTGTCTCTTGTGGGTATGCCCATAGATTTTAGCTGCATTTGACCCTCACCTAGGATGATGGCTCAATACACATGGAAAATGATGGATGTCAATAATTGTCTTAGCATGTGGTGTCATTTTAAGGGGAACCACTACATGTTCACCTGGGATGACTTGCTCAACAGATTTCAAAGCTTTGCCAGAGATGGTCTTCATCTCTCACCCCTGGGATGTTGAGTACTGACCAAGGCTGGTGATACCCCCACAGTGCATCTTATAGGCACTGTCTGTAGGGAAAATTTTCCAATGAGAACTAAAGCTTCATATAACATCACGGTTATGCTGCTACACTCTGGGAATGGCAACAGTAAACCCCACTCTGTGGAAACAGGTTCAAATATATGTGAGAGATGCAACTATTTAGCCAAACTGGAGGCTGAGCTCTCTCATCTCAAAACTGGTGTAACCAGTCAGGAGGAGAAGGTAACCTCACACAACACAATTCCAGTATCACATAGTCCCACCACATCAGCGAACCAAACACATAAATACACAAAAACATACTCGGAGGCTCTAAATAAAAATCTACCTAAGTAACAGAGACCTCCAAAGCAGACATCCAAGCAAACGCTACCTCAAAACAAAACACACACAACACATAACCCACAAAGTCAGTGTGCCAAGCAGCCACAGCCCTTAAGGCTGAATAACACACCTAATACTCTTGTTATAGGTGACTCTATTGTCAGACACACTGACATCCCGCTCACCAGGCTGAATAAAGAGAAGGTCACGGTGAGCTGCCTGTCGGGTGCTAGGATCCGACACATAACGCAAGCACTCAGGTCACTCCAAAGCAAATACAAATATGACTCAGTCATTGTACATGCTGGTATGAATGACCTGAGACGTACCTCCCTGGACTACATGAAAAGAGACATAGAGGAGCTCTCTGATCATGTAGCCCAGGCTGGTATGGCCCTGACCTTGAGCAGCATCTTACCCTCACCTAGAATGATGCCACAGTACAAAGACAAAATGATCGATTTTAACAATTGGCTAAAATTTTGGTGTCATTCAAAGGGGATCCAGTGTCTGTCAGCCTGGGATGACATGCTCGACAAGCCACGTTGCTTCGCTAGGGACGGCTTGCACCTGTCACCACTGGGCTTTTGGATATTGGCAAAGGCTCTTGCCACCCCCATAGTGCCTTTTTAGGCAAGGCTCAAAAGTCAAACCCACCCCATAGACAGCACAAGGAACAAGAAACTAAGGGTAATGCTGCTAAACACCAGAAGTCTTAACCTCAAGATGCACTTTTCGAAGCTCTCCTCAGTATGGAGAACATTGATATCTGTGCAGTGACAAAAACCTGGTTCAAGGCTCCAGAGAGCACCCCAGCACTACCAGGCTATACCTCATATCATGCTTTTCGGCCCCAAAACCCGGACCGAACCACAAACGGAGGGGGAGTTTCCATATTTATCAAGGATATCCACACCTCCAGGTTAGTGGCATTGCACAAAGTATCGGAGACCATCCATGTGCAACTAACAGTGGGCAAGACTGCTTTTCAGTTTATAGCATCCTACAGACCACCCTCTCAAAGTCAGGAATCCCATCCGGCTTTCCTGAAAACATTGGAGAACATGAAGATCTCTCCGAACACCATTATATTGGGCGACTTCAACTACTACCTAAACATTGACTGGGAGCACTACTCAAGCCCCAGCACCTTAGCCCAAAGATTCCTGGAAATTATAAACGCAAATGCTATAGAACAACTAGTCACCACTCCTACAAGAGGGGACAACATACTAGACCTGATCATTACCAACATGGGGACTCTATGCTCCACATCAGACCATAAATTAATTTCACTGGATGTCCACATCCCGACCCCACCCCCAGCCCAGAAAACCACAGTGACAAACTTCTCAAAAGCGAACTTCTCACTTCTCAAAACTGAAGTGGAATCCTTCAAGGCCCCAGGGCCAGTGGAAACTACAGCCCAAACTGCAGAATCCTATATAAATGCATTCTACGGACATCTCCAGGAATGCATGGATCATGCTATCCCAAACAAAACCAAGACCCAATCATCCAAAGGCAGGCGTCCAGTCTGGTGGACCCCTACCATAAATAAACTGTACAACAGAAGGAGGAAGCTACTACATGATAGAGCAAAATCCCTAATAGGGAAGGCATCTCTGATCAGTACTAGCAAAAATTACGATCCCTCATAAAATCCTCCAAGGCCAGCTTTGAGAGAAAAATTGCACAGGACACCAAAGACAATCATAAGGCTTTTTCAGTTATGTTAGAAACCTGGGATGCAACTCCCAGACTTGTTCTGAGTTGATTCTAAACAACAAAAAATACACTGAAACCACAGACATCGCCAATATCCTGGCAGACAGGTTCAGTGCAAACTTCTCCCAAAGAGCAAGTATCTATCCCAGCAGAGGGCTGCCTCCCAAACATCTCAGATGCTCAGGTGAAGGCTGCCCTCTCCAAAGCAAAAAACACTGCTTCCATGGGACCAGATGGCGTCCCAGGTTGTGTCCTACATGAACTACAAGAGGAACTAATCCCTCAAATAAAACAGCTATACAATCTCAGCCTCACTACAGGAGATGTGCCCACAGAATGGCGTACAGCAACAGTGGTCCCACTCCACAAAGGTGGAGCCTCTACGGACTCTGGAAACTATAGCCCCATAAGCCTGACTAGCTTAGTCTGCAAGGCTATGGAGAGGATCATCATAGAGCTCATAAACAAAGACATTGGGGACCTACAGACACTAGATCCTACCCAGTTCGGCTTTGTCAAGGGCAGATCCTGCCTTTTGAACCTGGTTGACTTCTTCAAAACCATCACCAAAGCCATAGATGAAGGGAAGGTAGTCCACACAGCCTATCTGGACCTTGCAAAGGCATTTGACACAATACCCCACTCGGGCATCATAGATAAGCTATCCAGCTTAAATATAATCCCCTATGTCACAAGATGGGTCGCAAACTGGCTCAAAGACAGAACCCACAGAGTGAGAGTTGCTGGAGCCATGTCAGACCCGAAACCGGTCACAAGTGGCGTCCCACAGGGTTCTGTCCTGGGACCACTCTTGTTCGGTATATACTTTTCCAAGGTACAGGCAAACGTGGGAGGACTATGGCTCACCAAGTTCGCAGACGACTGCAAACTGGGCGCCATAATCAACTCTCCAGCTGACACAAACATCCTTCAAAAAGGTCTCACAGAGACAGATAACTGGTGCCAGTGCCATGGTTTATGCTAAATGCCAAAAAATGTATAGTCATACCCTTTGGCAAAAACAATGTGCCCACAAATTACCACATAGGCGGAAACCCATTAAGTACAGAGAAAGTTATTAGGGACCTGGGGACCCAAGTTGATAGCAATCTCTCCTTTGAAAACCACATTGCCAAAGTGGTTAGAAAGACCTTCTACATAGCCCACCTTATCACGAAGGGTTTCACATCTAGATCAAGAGAGGTAATCGTGCCCCTTTATTCATCCCTCATCAGGCCCATCATAGAATACAATGCCCCTTTTGGGATGTACCTTACCCGACACCTGCAGCAATTAGAAAGACCCCAAAAGTATCTCACCAAGAGGATCAAGGGTCTCAAACAGATGCCATATGCTGCTCGGTTAAAAAACTCCAGCTCTACTCAGTTGTATACCGCCTACTTGAGGCGATCTATGCCTGACATACAAAGCTATGTCAAATCCAGAATTAATGGACATGCTCCACCTCAGTAAATCTAAATCCCTTAGAGCCACACGCTTGAGGGACTTGAACCTCAGCACAGAAATAAATAGAACTTGCTGGAGGGACAGGTTCATAACCCAGAGGCTCCCTTCGCTCTGGAATAGAATTCCAGTTCATGTGAGGCAGAGCACCTCACTGAATCTCTTCAAGAAGAATCTCGATAAGTGGATGGGGGATCGTAGGTTTGTCCCAGGGATTACTCCCGTGTCACTATTAGACAGAGGCACAGTAAACTAAACCTTAAAAAGGGCACAGTATACTCAAATCAAGGGGTGGCGTAAGCCATACAGAATCGGGCTAGGCTTATAATTGCCCCAGGGCAGATAGCCTAGTATGAACCTATGAACCTATGAACCTATAATATGCAGACATTTGTGTAGTCAAAGACACCTGGTTGAAGGCTGTGGACAGCACCACAGCCATACCAGACTGCACGTCCTTCTAAATGTTCAGACCTGAAAGAGACTGTGTGCAAGGTAATGCAGGCGGTGTATACATATTCATTAAGGATAGATACACATCCAGATTTGGTGACACACTGTGATTTCCTGGAGACATTGCAGGTGCTGTTCACTGCTGTAAGGTCACCTAATCAAGCCATTGCCAGCTACAGGAGCAGCTCCATGAATCCAGACACCTGTTGTGCTTATCTGAATGTACTTGTGTCTATCAAGATATATTAGTACACCATGGTTTGGGGTGACATTATGTAACTACCAACTGTACTGCTTAGTCATGCTGAAGCCCATTTGCCCAAAGGTTAGACCATGCCCTTAGCTACAATGCCCTGAATCAGTGGTGTGACATCCACACAAGGGGAGCCAACATAGTCCATCATGTGTTTACCAATATGGGTAACTACTGCAACCCCCCCCCCACTGTGAGGTCTTCCCAGGTGAGATCTGACCACAGATCAGTCTCATTAAAACTAAGTATCCGACCTACACCCCCCTTGCAGAAAATACAGAAATATACTTCAACAATGCAATATATTACCTCCTTTGGGATGGTATACATAGCTTGACTGCACCTCCTTCCTTTGATGTGACAGGCAAGTATGCAGAGCTCTACACTCATGTTTTATGTAGGCAGCAGTACAACTGCATAGACTCAACTGTACCTGACAGGAGGAAAATGAGCTCCTCATGGCACAGTAAACCTGTCTGGTGGACAACTGCCATTAGCAGGCTGTACAGTAAGAGGTGGAGATTGCTGTGTGACACTTGGGGTGAGGGTGCTCCGCTAAAATGGAGGCACAACTTCCTCGGCTAAAACAAGCATATACTGTTGTTGTGATGTCACACAGACACAGTATGTGACAAGATTATCCTTTCCAACAAAGTAGAACCACAATGCATAGTGTAGTTACATGTGTAACCTGAGAGGATAGGCCCAGATTGTCATTGAACTTGTACTTAATGATACCACATATAATGGGTAAGTACTCATAGCTAACCTGCTGTCCCACAGCTTCTGCATCAACTTCACTCCCCTGTCCCCACCACATGTGCCACATGACATTCCTACAGCCAGTCCCATACCTTCCATATCTGCAGACCGTGTTATAACCGGCCTCTCTATGGGGGTGCACAACATCTATTGGACATGCTAACATCCCAGGCTGAGTCCTACATGGGATCCAGCAAGGATTATTAACATCATTGGGAGCTACTCACAATCATACTTAGGGTTGCCACCCCTCCGTTTTTTTCTGAACTATCTGGAAATCAAATTGATTCTCCAGTAGTCTGGGAAAACACTGTACAAATTCTGGTATTCTGTTTCAAAAAAGGAAATAGACTATTGGAGTTTGTAAATCAGCTGATTTGCTATGCTTTTTTACAGAAAAGCATAGTAAATCAGCCGAAAATCAGGCATCAGGAATGGAAAAAAGTGGGCGTTCCCGTCAGACAATGCCACGGTGACATCATAAAATGGGCAGAATGTGGGTGGTAGAGGGGTGGGTTGGGTGGGGTTACTGGTGATGTGAGGGGTGTGGCCTTACTTTGGTTTTAGCCACAATGAAAGGTGGCAACCCTAATCATACTGTAACCACTGGCTGCATCCCAGCTGACTGGACAATAGCAACTGTTATCTCCTTGCACAGAGGTGGTGCATCCACCAACCACTGGACCTATAGACCTATTTGCCTGAGTAACCATATCTGTATGCCCATGGGGCAAAGCATCATGGAGTTGATCAGCAAACATATATGTGATCTACAAACAGTTGACTGTACACAGTTTGGATTTCTGACAGGGAGAACATGGCTGTTAAACATGGTAGATGTGTCTGTGGCAGTCACCAAAGACCTGGATGAGGGAACATCAGGGCATAAAACCCCTTTGGACTTAGTCAAGCCATGTGACTATATCCCCCATTCAGGCATCATTGACAAAAGCACCCACTTAGGCATCTATGGTAATATCATTATAGGGGTCATTAAGTGACTCAGTGATAACACACATACTCATATAAGGAACACTGCCTCCAGTAGATGATCTTTAAGCAGCAGTGTTCAGCAGGGCTCAGTCCTAGTCCTCTACTGCTTGGAATTCATTTAACCATGAGCAAGTGAATACTGAATGTCTGTGGCTGACAGCGTTGGCTGATGCTGTGAGTTATGTCAATATCCTGCAAGAGGGTATTGATGAACAAATGCCTGTTGACATACTAATGGCCATATATTAAAAAGTCCCAAGTATCCACAAAGAGTCCACATACAGATAAAATGCAAAATCCCACAAGCAAGGTAACACAGAAAAGAGCAATGATATTGCTTCAAGACAAACCACATATCTCCAAAGATTTAAAACTTTTATTGTACAAATGTAAGCGCTTTCACGGTTATCCAAGACAGCTTCATCAGACAACAATACAATGAAACTCAACACTTCTTATAATCAATTACTCAATTAAAATAACAAAGTTTCCCTCCAAAATTTTTAAAGAAACATTAGCTAAATTCACTGCTTACTTTAGTCTTTTTAATTTTAACACTGGCTTGACAGAAACAAACTCATTCAGGCCAAACTTTGTGAGCCACCAATCTAAAAATCCATGTAGTTCTATATTTTCTGTATTTGATGCAACCGGCCCTAGTCTATTAGACCCCTGCATAACATAAAGCACCTGAAAAAGAAATTTGCGATCTGGTCCACATTGCAAAGTATGCTTAGCACTGTATACAACCTGTTTCCTTGTACAATAATCATGATCTCTTATTCTTACTTTCAGAGATTGGTTGTTTTTCCTACATAAAAATGATAACAGCATACATAGTAAGCTATATATACTAAATCAACAGTATTACAGTCAGCCCAACATCTCAATTCCCATAGCTTGCCAGTGACTGGATGTTTAAAAAACCTGGATTCGTCTATAAAGTTAAAGAAATTGCAAGATCCACACTTATGTGTACCTGTTGACATGGAATGAGTCTTATACATTTTTGGATAGCATAAAAGTTGTTTCGGATTTCTTTTATTTTTAAAAACCAATTTAGGTGTGCTTCCTACTATCATTGAAGTTTCAGAATCGACCAACAAAATAGGCCAATTATCATGTACCACTCTACTTACATCCATGTCACTCGAGAATGACATGGATGTCATAAATAAAATTAAAAAGACTAAAGTAAGCAGTGAATTTAGCTAATGTTTCTTTAAAAATCTATGAGGAAAACTTTATTTTAATTGAGTAATTGATGTTAACATGAGGTATAAGAAGTGTTGGGTTTCATTGTATGGTTGTCTTATGAAGCTGTCTTGGATAACCGTGAAAGCGCTTACGTTTGTACAATAAAAGTTTTAAATCTTTGGAGATACATGGTTTGTCTTGAAGCAATATTGCTCTTTTCTGTGTTACCTTGCTTGTGGGTTTTTGCATACTAATGGCCATGAACTCCATGCAAATATATATGTAGTGTCATTTCCATCAGTACTACCTATGTTCCTGGTAAGTAACACATCAGTCGCAACATGTGATGTACATACTCAGGCCACACAGGTTTACACCTAATGTACATGAGATCATCATGTCTCCCTAGTGGTAAGACGGTGATCATATGTCATAACTGAGGGCACAGTCACCTGAAATTGACATACTCATAACCTTCATGTACTTTTCCTTCAGCATGCCAATATTTGAGTGCAGTGGCCATTTGGTAATGTACCTTTCCATGCACTACTGGCAGTTGCACACAACACAATGGTCCCTCACAAGGGAACTTCATGCCTTCAGTTTCTGTTCAATGGGGATTGTCCAAAATCAGTGCCATTGTAGCCTGTGTCATATAGACTACTCAGAGGTGGTCTCTGCCTTGCATACTAGGCACTGCCTGACCCTGCTTCTTTGGAAATGCTGCATATCTGTAGGTTGCATGGTACATGGATTACTCACGCTAGCGAAATTAACCTGGTATGTGACATTAGTAATACATGCTGGGGAGAGGAATCTATCTAGCAGACATTAACACACCTTTGAAACAGAATCCTGCCTAATGGCAAACAGAGCACCTCAATGGATCTTGTCAGATACCATCTGTATAATTGGCTGGGTGACTGTAATTTCACCACAGGCTTCTGCCTGTGTCTTCATGGACATGGGAAACATGTGCTGATCATGTAAATAAGGGTATAAACTTGGCTAGGATTGTGAGGGGTGAAGGGCAATTATGCTACTAAAGTTAAATGATCCTATGATTCCAATAAGCTGATGTAAAATGCTCTAACAGCCACACACACAAACCTGGCTACATTGAGGATAGCACACTTCTAATACTGTTTACAGGACACAGCACAGCACACATACACACACACACACACACACACACACACACACACACACACACACACACACACACTGCAAGTTGATTAAACACTTACTTAATGCACACTACAAATCAGAGTATATGACACATGCGCTACAACTCATCTGCTTTAACTGTCTCTTTAGGACATCTTATGCTTGATGACATCAGCAGGCCTAGTTGTGGTCAGGTATTTGGAGTCTCACATCACCTGCTACTGCTACACCCAAAATACTGCAAAACCCTACTTCTTTCTTAGTTACTGAAGTGATCATATTTATGTGGTACAGAGATACACACACTGAATGGCCTGGAGTGAGATTAGAACATATACCTATCTAGTCTTACACACTATAGATCAAAGTACTTCTCACACATGCCACAGCTCAAGTCAGACATTACAATGGCAGCTGGTAGTCTTAAGGTAGATGACATCAGCAGGCCTTGTACTAGAGGGCAGTTTGTAAGTTGGCAGCAACTTACAGGGCCAAAAAGTGCAGAACCATTGCAGTTTGATAGTCAGTGAAGGATTCTCAGTTGTTTTGCAGGGGGATACATACACACACCAAGTGGCCTGGAGTGAGATTAGAACCCCTACCTATCTAGTTTTATGCACTACAAATCACATGTGCCACAGCTGATATCTGACAAACTACTTGTGGATTACACAAACTAGGCTTGTGTTGAACAGCATCTGTGGCCTGCATAGTGATATTGCTTTGTACTGTTATCTAAATCTAGTAGCCTAGCAGTCAGATAACTGTTATTTATCCTAGCTATGTGTCTACAGTTACCAGTTTGGCCATATATGGCTGTTTACATTTGTATGGGCAAGCCTGTGGGCAAGAACAGTGTGCTCTGTCCATGTGTGCGTAGACATTATACATTACATCACCTGCTCACCTGTTGCTGTATGTGTGGTGACATCCAGCAGGCACAGGAGTCTGTAGGTAAATGCATTATGTACTGTTGAGCCCTTACTTTGGATCCTTTGAGCAGCATTATAGATGTATGATACTGCAGCTTTACTTACCATTATCAGGGTACGTAGGACAATACAGACATCCGCGTACATATTTATGTATATAACAAGGATGTATATATAAATGTAGCTGTGCATGTATATTATATATATATATATATATATGTGTGTGTGTGTGTGTGTGTGTGTGTGTGTGTGTGTTATGTAGATATATGGGGAGAGACTGAGATGTATGTTTATATATATATATATATATATATATATATATATATATATATATATATAGGTATATCTCTATTTGTATATACATAAAGATAGATATATTATCTATGGGAGAGCGAGATAGTGACAGACAGATATGTATACAGATATGTATACATATACGTACGCATGTATAGACATATCTATACATAGGCCATTTTGAGCAAGAAGCAACAGAATTGCACTCTGTCTAACTAACTGACTCCAGCCTACACCTACCTGTACTCCAGTCTGGGATTAATTGTGTTACAGACAATGATATCTGTTGCTTTTTCTTCAGTACTGCACTTCACTCAAATTGTCCACGTTATTCTTCAGCTGTCTGATGTCATTAACATGTGACAGAGGTTAATAATGTTACACCATACACTGAGAGTCTGTAAAAAAAAAAAAAACAACATAATAATACCTCACATCCAAAAGATGTGGATACTTCCAGATTAGAACCATCACCCATGCTAACTTCCCTAGGCTACTGAGCAACACAAGCTGCCAGACAGAGAGGAGTCATTCATCACACAATCAATAGCATAAATATGTACGTTGTTATTCCCGCGTTATGTGAGACATATAATGTGTGATCGATTTCTATGTTACTGCCCTGAGATTGCCTGGACTGCTGATATACCACTGATGAGTTACAGGTAAAGCAGTTATGTAGTCCAAATATCATGTAACCCCACTGTGTAACATCTCTCTTGATTGATGTAGTGAATATTCTATGCATGAGGCCTAGTGAATATTAAAGGACACAGGATAGTGGACTGGGTATCTGTAGCCCCATGTTGATGTTACTTCTGTCCAAATAGCCCACTATATTTACTTGCATAAATGTAGCAGATCTGTACATACAATACCATATCATACTAATCCTTACAAGTACTGTAGTTCAGGACTGACTCTGTCTGATGCAAGCAGTACAGAGCCAATGCATGGATAGCTACAGGTTGTGTGGGTTGCCTGGCATCGAGTTTAATATATGTATGTGAGTAGGATTAAGGTGTCAGTCCCTAGGTCCCTAGGTTGTCAGTGAATGTGCTATGCGTTGTCTCTTAGCCAAAGCCAGGGTGTACTGAGCACACCTACATCTGCCTATAGGGACATCATCAGGGGGTTCCTCCTTAGAGTCCTCCTGTGACTGTGGCTGTGGTGACCTAGGCACTGATGGGGGGCTGTGTATCCCTTCCCTTTGCTGATCCTGCTGCAGCTGTTTCTGCAGGATCAGATTGTGTAGCATAGCACATGCTGTGAACATTTGTGCACATGTGGCTGGAGAGTACTGCAGGGCTCCACCAGATATATCTGGGCATCAGAACCATGACTTCAGAAGTCCAGACACATGCTCCATGATGTTCCTAGTTTGTGTGTGCCTCATTATGGCATTCTTCCATGGGTGTGCATGCATTTCTGATAGGTGTCATTATCCACTGTTCCAGGGTGTAGCCAGCAACCCCCGGTAAATGGCTGTGTGGGCTGTCCCCCCAGCAAACATCTGGTACAGCTGTGATGCGTGCCAGATATGGGAGTCATGAAAACTGCCATTGCTGTCAGCACACACATTCAGGATAATCCCCTGAGCATTGCACATGACTTGGCAGTTGATGGAGTGGTTTCCCTTGTGGTTGACATAGATTCTACCCTCTTCACCAGCTGATGCCTTGATGTGTATATGAGTGCAATCTATGGCATCCAGTACTTTAGAGTTCTGTGCTACATGGTGGAAGTGTTGCATATTGCTGGCCCTCACCTCAGCGGTGAGGGGGAAAGATATGTGCTTACTGGCATGTGGTAACATGACATCCAAGAACTGGTAGAGTATCCTGGATGCAGAAGCCTGTGAGACCTCCATCATGTCCCCATCTGGTCTTTGAAAAGTACCTGTAGCTGGTATCCTAAGGGCTATACATACCTTTGTTTCCACTGGGATGGGTTTCCCTCTGTTGGCTGTGGCTCTGAGTTGAGGATGGCAGAGCTCAGTGAGCTCTTGTAGTATGTCCCTGTCCACCCTGTAGCACTCTACAATCTCCAGCTCATGTAGCTCCTGGAAGGTTACTCTGGGCCTGAACACTCTTTTCCTCTGCCTAGGCCTATTGACAGCAGCACCAGCAGCACTGACTTCAGCATCTAGCATATACAGATGTAGCAGACCTGTTGCAGCCCCTAGCATTATCTCAGTTAAAATTCCCAAGTCTGTACTACAATGGTCCATAGTACTGGGAGGTAAATCAGAATGTAGGGTGTATGCATACTTTATGCAGCGGTGCTGTAGGTTCAGAATGTGTGATTGGCTAACTATGATGCATTCCACCTGCCCACAATATAATTAACATGGCCCTATTTCAGTGTGCGATGCTGGGCACAGCGCCACTCTGCACAGCACAGCTTATACAAAGGTCATAATCAATAACTGAATACATCTGGTTTTAAAAACATGCTCATACAGGCGGCATGCCAAGCAAACATGTGCACCTAAAAGTGCCTAGAACTAAGAGGACACAGCCGCCTGATGTCAGCCACATCCTGTGTAAACATCAACATGGTCTAAGAGCCTACACAAAGGGGATATGCGGACACAATTACTCCTTTCTACTATTCAGTAACTCCACATCATTTGCATACTTATCCATGCTGACAGCCCTTGTAACTCCACACTTCATAGCACTATGACCCTAGCAACAGCAGCAATGCATCATTGTAGGGACCCGCGCAAGGTGCTATAATACATTTCTGTCACATAGTATAAAATTCTTTTTTTCCATTTTTTTTTCTATTAAGCATGTTTGTGCATTGCTGCACATAGTGGAAACATGCCGAGATTATTAAAAAAAAATTCATTTAACTTATTCCCTTAATCTTTCTGACATACAGAATAACAGTTTTGCTCATATGTGTATGTGGTATTACATTTTCAAGGGATTTATGTCCATATTTCTACAGTATACCCCTTTTGTCTGTCTGGACTCCTGATTGCGGAATTTTTACATGTACACTATGGACACTGACAAGTTGGCTGAACAGATGCCTTTCTGGTTGTTGGATCCCTCTACCTGCCTCATTTGCATGAGATTCACCTGCTTATGTGGCAATTGCATGCCATGGAATTTTCCATGCTTGCACATGTGTGCTCGCTGCTCAGCAGCACTTACTGAATCTTAATATGTTTGCATCCATGTAAGCATCATAGTGTGATGCCTACATGAAAAAAAGTGTAGGCTTTATTGAATTCCCCCTTATGTCTGCATATCAATATATTTATATATCTGTCTATCTATATCTATACCTACATATGTATCTTTTTAGATATATATATATATATATATATATATATATATATATATATATATGTGTGTGTGTGTGTGTGTGTGTGTATATATAAAATCCAACAGAGAGGTGTCTGGCAAAACAATGGCACTGCAAAAACTGCTTGAATAAGTCCTTTTATTTGAAAAAGTACTGAATAAAACAAGAAAAATGTAAGTGCTTTCACAGTGTATCCCACTGCTTCCTCAGACATATTTACAGAAAGGCCTAGCAGTTCCATCCAACTAGATCATCCTTCCTTAAAGGTACATACATAAAAACACTTTTGGATAATATGAAAAGTGCTTTAATACATGAAAGTGCTTTAATATATATAATTTAAAAGATACATAGACTATATATGAATAAAGATGAAGAATATATATAGAAAAACATTTGATATAAATATAATTAAATAAGCTTAGATGTTTTTGCAAAATATTAAAAATGCATACTTACATATGAACTTAAAAGCACATTCACAAGATATACTCACACAATATATTCTAGATTAATGTCTAAAATTTGTATTCAAATCTGAAAAAGAGTGATGTGTTTATACAGGTGATGTGATGGCTAGATGGCCCAAAAGAAAGTTATATATGAAGAGTATTACATTTTTATATCACAAACGTTAGGATCATGAAAAAGGACTGAACATACTCCATGAACTAAATGAAATGTATGGATATATAGGGATAAAAGCAAAGTATAGAAATATATACATAAGAATATATATATATATATATATATATATATATATATATATATATATATATATACACATAAAAATGTAGAGGGCATATATATAATAAAATGTTTTAAATATATGTAAAATATGAACTGTAAAAACAGATTGAGCATAGATGGGGCTATGTTCTAAGTGGTCTAGCTTGTAAAATGGGCCTCATAGGGACCCTGTCATTAAGTCCATTGCCCACATCTGCTCTTAATCTTAGTATCCATCTTGTCTCATTGACTTCAGTCCTATTTTTAATGTCTTCTAACCTGTTAGTAATCTTAGGGCCGGATACACAAAACCTCCGTGTAAGATTTAATATGTCTTACTCGGAGGCTGCAGTTGAACAGTATGACATCAGCATGCCATGCATATTCATGAGGGCATGCTGAATCATACCCTAGGCTAACACGGTCCATGTAGGAAAGTAGGAGGCATGTCCGAATGCCGAGTACTGCAAAGGGACACACCCCCAGAAGAGTCAGAGGCCTGAAAGTAAACACCCACGAGTGAGTCCTTAGAAATGTCAAGGAACACACCACACATCCCCACAGACTAAACCCTACTGAAAATGTGTAAAACGTAAAAATAGCAGTTTCATTTTTTTTTTTTATAATTTCAAAAATGTTTGCCCGCATTTGCGCTCATTTGCGCAGATATGCCCTTCGCTCAGCCACAGTTAGCAGACATTGAAAAGCATATAAGATCTACATATGCAAATTAAGCCAAGTAGCAATAGCATAGCAGTAGAGACGTTGGCCAAAGAGGAGGTAGTCACGGTTCGAGCTCCCACAACATCATTCACCATTTTTATTTAAATAAGTATGAAACAATCCCCTGACACACACACACATATATATATATATATATATATATATATATATATATATATATAAAAAACTATAATTTAAGTAAAATGTAATGAAATGGGCCATGTATTTGTGAAGAAATCCGACAGAATAATTTTATAAAAAAAGGATTATAATTGCCCATAGCTGAGCAACGCTTTAGCAAACTGAATATGAGTGCCCGTAGGTGAGCAGTGCTTTAACAAGCTGCATATGAGTGCCCAGAGGTGAGCAGCGCTTTAACAAGCTTAATATGAGTGCCCGGCGGTGAGCAGCGCTTTAACAAGCTTAATATGGGTGCCCATAGCTCAGCAGTGCTTCACCCAGCGTAATATGAGTGCTCATAGCTAAATAACACGTTACCCAGCATAAGCCGTTTGCGCGGAGCTGCGCAGCGCACCAACCAGCTTACCGGCGGGCAACATTGGGCAAGCTGTATCAAAGCCGCCTTTACACAGACACACCTCTTAGCCATCTAGACAGTAGTAAAATAAAAAAAGCAATGCCAATGGTCGAACCCGGGATACTGTGCACCATAGTCAAAGTACTGAACCACTAAGCCATGACAGTTATACTGAGAAATACAGTATTAGCATATATATAGGAATAAATGAAAATAGAACCATGACAAAGCAGGTTTGCTTTAAGCATAAATATCCAAAATGGCCAATCACAGATAAGTGCGGGAAAACTGGCATATATAAGCCCCATAGGTGGGAATACACACCATAACTGATTGTGGTACCCATTTGCAGTCAGGATGGCAGGTGCAGGAGAGGGAAATTGCTTTAGAGCACAAAGGTGGGGTGTTGAGGAGTCAAAATATATGGTTTGGCTCCTAGTCCATGATCATGAAGCACAACTCATGCAGGGCCAGGTTCAATGGGGAGCGTACAAGGCAGAGGCGTGGAACCGGTTGGCACATGATCTCACCAGTGCCACAGGCATTCCAAGGACTGGTGAACAGGTCCGTCACCACCATGCGGACCTGAAGCGACATAAGGAGGACCAACTGAACTGTTGGATCCAGGAGGCCCGCCAAATGCCCAATGCCCCACTACTGAGTAAGTATCCATGTAATTACGTATGTAAGAAATGCTATCCTAGCCTATAGTATGGAGAGGTATGTTCCAATATTTCTTCATTTATATTACAGCTGCAGGTGTTCGTTCCACGAATCGGCGAGCCTATGCTGATAGGCTG
This sequence comes from Protopterus annectens, assembly GCF_019279795.1. Taxonomy (NCBI): domain Eukaryota; kingdom Metazoa; phylum Chordata; order Ceratodontiformes; family Protopteridae; genus Protopterus; species Protopterus annectens. The sequence goes on from NC_056746.1 coordinate 1,535,749,207, forward strand.
CTGAGGTTGCGCCACCAGGCAGGTTAGTAATTATTTAGCTGGTATTGTTATAGAATATAAGTGAGACAGATTGTAAAAGAGTTCAGTGTTGTAACCCAGTAATAAAGGTGAAATAAGACTAGAATAAAGATTCTGCTAGTATTGTAAGATTAGATAAGTGATGCAGCCTGGAAAAGAATGTATTACAATCCAGTAATAAAGATTAAACAAGTCTCAAATAGAGTTTCCATCTGTATTGTAATATCAGATAACTGCTTCAGCCTGAAAATGAGTGGTAATCAATCAACAAAGGATAGATAAGTGTTGAATACATCCTTGTAAATTCTGCCATATGAAATAAAGTGAGTCAGCTGGAAAGGATTGTTGTAACCCAGTAATAAATGTTAATAAAGCCTAGAATTAAGTACCATTCTGAAATGTAAATATAAAATACGTGAGAGAGTGTGAGAAAGACAGTTTGAAGCTACCAAGAAAGCTGTAATAAGTCTGGAATAAAGGTATACTGCAGTCACTACATAATGAAATGAATGAGACAGCCACAACCAAAGAGTGTAATGTCTTAAATAAAGTACAGAACCTGGACTGTGTCCATCCCACAATTTGGATATGTTGCTGTACCCTTGCATTATGGAGATAGTATGGTTGTATGAAATGCTGAACATACACAGTTGTCTAGACCCAAATAAATCAAATGTAGCAGGATGCTGTACCTGGACACAGCCAGATATGAACATATATGAATAAAAATGGAATGTATATTAATGTAGCAGTAACATCCCCATCACCAACATTCCTAAGGTTACATACAGGAAACTGTACTAATACATGTAGGGGATATATATCTGCATCTACTAGGAATGTACAGTATATGTATAGGTAGTGTAAGTTGTTAATGTAATATTTCTCCACCCTACCCTACTTTCACAAATTATGCCATTCCACACCAAACTGGGTATGTGTATTCACAATTAATTCCCATGGACATTTGTCCTGTTGGTTCATACATATCTGCATGTACGTTGATGCATGTGCCCTGTTCACATATCCAAACCTGATGGCCTGTTGCAACCAATCAACCCTGCATGCTGTTGGAATGTGCACTGTTGTTCTAAATATGCATGTGTTATGCTTGCTGCTCAATGTTCGGAATTCATGGGTGTTTGGTTAATGGGAATACTGATGCATGCTGTTACAACTAATTTTGAATGGTGTTGTTTGTTACTAACCAAAAATGCCATAAAATACTGCTAAACATAGGACAACAGGAAAGGCGGGTTCCAGCGGACCCACCTCTCCCACCTCAGCTGGTGAGTGCACCTGGCACCAGTGCCCAGGCTGGGACCTCCTCCACTGGTGGCCCTGTGTCACCTTCGGGTGGAAGTGCTACAGAGGATGGGGCTCGTAGGAAGGCCATTACACAAAGCTTGTTCTGTGTATCTTTACTGGCAATTCTTGTGGAATTGCATTACATTAGTGTGAGAAGAGAAACAGCCATGCTAGTAGGTAATAATGTTACAGTAGCACCTTACAAACCCCACACAGTATCAGAGCAGGATAAACACCACCATATTTAAATAGGTAAGAGGCCAGACCTCCCAACTGTGACTGATTTACAGGGATGTCCCTGATTTGCAAACAACTGTTACCTGTGCCCCACTGACTCCCTGTGAAATGTACTAACAGTACGCAGAAAGGTGGGGAATCCCACATAATGGTAACTGTCAATAAGTTAAAGTAGACACTACTTGCATGTCAGAAAAGGTGTAGTAATACATATGCACAAAATACCCCACAGTCACAACTGCAGAATATCTGAAATATATCACAGGTGTATCCCAATGATATGTATCTTTCCCTGAGGCTGGTCAAATATATACCTGGGAGTATCTGAGGCCTGCAAGTGTCAGAAACACACAGGCATATCAGCCTGTCTGCTGTTACATACTCTGTGAATAGCTGTAGAATTACTTCCACAAGCATGCCCTTATGTAGGAGTACAACACAGAAATATCAAAGGATGTAGCCATCTAACATACTAATGACAGTACAGCAGTTCACAAGCACTGCATGTGCCTGATATTCATAATTGTTAGTACAATATACTTAGTTGTCCTCACCCCTCTCTCAGGGGTGGAAGGTTTCAAATGTCACAGCAAATGTCAAACATATGTACAGCTATTGCAGTTAAAGAAATGTGCATCTATGGACCTTCCCTACACCCAGCCTGCACATTCCTAGCTGGTGTCCCCACTGACTTCCTGCTTACAACTGTTTAAAAGTGCCTTACTCACTCTGTATGACAAGGCCCTAGTACTGCTCAGCAGCAAAATAAAATACCCCTGTAAGTGTCAAACCCCAGACCTTGGGCTCACCAGACTGCATGAAGTGCCGCCAAACCACAGCAAACATATAAGAACTTAGTGCTGAAAGAAATATATCATGCATTACAAGGAGTGAATGTAAATGGAAAATAGGAAAACCATAGCAACACATTCCAGTAAAGACAAATATTAGGCATTGAAGGAGTGAATGTAAAGGGAAAATACAAAAGCCATAGCAACACATTGCAAGAACTACTGAGAGGGAGAGAGAGAGAGAGAGAGAGACCAAAATAAAAAGCAAGCCAGCTGTCAGAGACAAAGGTAAGGTAAACTGCATAATCTACATACTGTGAACCCTTCATATGTGTTAGCAGTCTGTATGTATATGCAGATGTACATAGGGCAAGGGACATACTGTAACTGTTAGTGAAGGCTGGACATACATATGTAGTTGAAGGTTGCTATGTGCACATATCAATGAAGGTTGTAGTGTGTGGCATTGAAAACAGCATGCAGTGCAGGTATATCTCATGTGGTGGTGAACTTCTGTGGGACTGAGCCAATGAGGCCTGCTACAGCTATACGGCCTGAGGACAGCAAAATGCATTATGCACAACACTGTGCAATATCATTACAGAATGGTATGTCTCACAACTGTTTCAGAAGTGATATTCCCACCATGAAAGGTGGGCAGTCTATGTGCCTACATGTGCATGTATATGTACAGCAATGGATGTTTAGAAGTGTGTGTATATATATAGATATATATAAAGAGAGAGGGGGACAAGGGGGCAGATGTACTGCAACAGGTGCCTGGTGACCAAGGCATGGACTGAACACCATTGTTGATACTGCAGTACCATACCCTATTCCAAAACATTTTCCCCACTAACTACCACATAGGTGGTTGCCCGCCTACCACTGGAGGTGTCAGAAGGGAACATGGGACACAGGTGTACAATAGCCTCCCCTTTGATATCTACGGTGGCACACTAGTCTTGTAATCCCTATACATGGTACGTGTCATCACAAAAGGTGTCAGCTAGGGAAATGTAAGTCAGTGTACCCCTCTACACCTCACAATGTCCTATGCAGTATGTACCTCCCATGAGAACTACAGCAAGTGGAAAGGCCACAGACATACCTAACAAAGACTGATAATGCCCTCAAACACATTCCCTATGCAGACTGACTCTCAAAACCACAGCTAGAGTGCCTTGCATACTTCCTACACAGAGGTTACCACTGCTGGACATACACAGTTATGTCACACCCATACCAGTTTGCCAACCACCATGACAACACTTCACAATCCGTCCAGCCTACATGACCTAGGGCCCTAATCCTTGTCACCGCACTAAACAGCACATGCTGGAGGTACAGGTTTCTATACACAAATATGCCATACCCTGGAGTAAACCACCCAGCATTAACAAACAAGGCTCCTTATTAGTAGATGTCATACATACCCCTGATGAATATTACGGAGATAAGTAATATGCCCTGTGAGTCACCTCTGTGTAACTGTTTCACAGGAGCAAGTACAATCACATTACATGTGTCCCAAAGGGCAGGGTAGCATATGGCTAGGCTGCCCTAGGCCCAGGACCAATAGCATAGTACCTACCTATGACACAATGCACACACACATGTACTCAGTGCAATACCAGCTATGTGACATTGAATGAGTGTGACACTGATTGTGTGCCAGGTCTTTAAAGGTGTGATAGCTTAGTGTGAGTTTGTGTCTATCATGGTAGTTGGTGTCCTTGGTGTGAGGTCAGACAAAGATGTGTAAGTTATCGGGATGCAAACATAGTAGATTGGCATATGTTGTGCCGTACTTCCCTGTGTACGACTGCGGTGTCCCATCGTAGGCAGAAGCAATACATTTATGCTCAGTAAGTGGTACTGCTGCTGAATTCAGCTCACATATGAACTGTTGTACTACCTGATGTTGTAGGCCTAAACACTACAGTATGGTGTATGTTCACATTCCCTGGTAACACTGTCTGGTGTGTTTCCTGTAGTCTGCACAGATTACATACCTCATGCATAGGTATCTGTAAGTAGGGGCACACAGTACTATAAGGTACACAGTTAATGCTCATCTGTGTTGTCATGAATGTGTGTGTAATGATGCCTGTACCATGGCCACAATCACATGTGTGTTACAGGGTATGTGTGTGTACCTGGCAGCATGTATACTCTGTGACAGCAGTATGCTGGCTATAGTCACAACTGTGCACATATGTCAGGTAGGGGTATGGCATCAAAGAGTAGGATGGATTACCATTGAAACTGTAAATGTGCATTGCATTCATTGCATGGGATGACAATATTCTTCATCCATTAGCTTGATACATACCCCCAGTGTGAGGTTGTGCATTGTATCCCACACAGTGTGCCGAGTGCTTGTGTATACTAGTTTGTTGTATGGAGTGTGGCAAGCACTGTCAGACAGTTGTGGGCTGAGCACTGATATGTGGTATTGAACATGTGTATCCCCTGGTAGACAGACAGATGCTATATATGGCAGTTAAGTGATATCAGTACATTAGAATATTAAGTGTGCCACATGACTTGCTCACATATTTTTCTTTTCCTTCCAGGGTAATGGTGCATCAGTAAAACCCACCTTATACAGCAGCAGAGGATCAGGAGATCCACCAGAGCCTGGTGCAGAATTATTGTGTGCTGTTTTCCCGGACCAGCCAGAACCAGCATGAGAGGGCTGCACTGTGGCAAGATCTTGTCCGTCGGGTAAATGACATAGGCATGCATAACCGGACATATGAGCAGGTACGCCATCACTCCAGTGATTTAATTAGACATGTCCGGCAGCATGTGTCTGATATCCACAGACAACAGCTTGCCACAGACAGTGGGGTACCTATCCACCCTCCCCTCACCAGTGTGGAGGAGCACCTCCTAAGTGTTGTGGCTCCAGGCCAACAACAGCAACATCCACAAACATGTGTCATCATGGAGGCCGGAGCCACCCAGCATGTTGAAATGGAGCGTGCAGGTAACATGCCATATCTGTAGTTGACTGTTCTCTGTACTGGTAGTTTATGCGTGTGTGATATGTGTACTGTTTGTGTACCTGTTAACCTGCCTATTCTTCTGCAAAATTGATATTCTGAGCATAATCTGTACGCCTGTGAAAGCCACCTGTTGTACTACTGTACTTTATCATACTCACAGTATCAATGGCACAGTTGTGGCCACTGGCAATCACTCTCATATTTTTGCAGGTCCCTCTGGAGTGACAGCAAGGCAGCCAATCCATGCTGGTGAGTGTGTAATAACAATACTATTGCTAATGACATGTGCATGTCATATGGAGGTGTAGTCTGTGCACATGTAACACACTTACGCATAATGCATGCTGTGCATGTTTGCTGTGAGACTATGCATATCCCATTATTCTCAATAGCTGCCTCACTCACATGCAATACACAGAGCATGACACACATGTGTGGCAACACAGTACTGGACATTGTATAGGCATACCTGATACACATGTACATAACACACACATGTTTGGCATACACACTACACCTTAGCCTGCTACACATGTCCAATTATGACACCTGCTGTATGGCCACCCTTCAGTATCCCACATCTATGCAGCACACATAATATACCTGAGGGATAGAGGCCTATCATGTCTTTGTGCAACAGTCTTGAACAAATAATACATTCATGTTAGGCAATGCTCACTATTGACCACCTTACAAACCCATGTAACAAGTGGCTGTGTAATTGTGGATGTAGTCATTTTACTGCATGTCAGGTACAGCATGCTAGCTGGCTGTCTGGCACACATTATTATTGTTGACTGACCACAAGAAGCATGTTGATCATGGCTCATGTTACTACACCACATCCAGTTCCGCCGACCACAAAAGTACACATAGCAGTCATTGCGTAGCACCGTCATGTGTTGTGTGTGTGTGTGCAAATATATGTACCCACAGCTTGTAACACTTGCACAACATTGTTATGTCCTTGTACACATTGTGTCCCAGGGTGGAGACAATCACTGAACAACTACACACAAGCACCAAGTACACGTATACTGTTATTAACAAGGGCTGTCTACACTTGCACTGCATGTTCCTGTGCAACACATAATCTGCATGCTGACACGTGTGCAGTGATGTTTTTCCTTGTGATACTGTCACCCACACTAAAACAGTATTGTGTATGTATTTTGTACTGGGGAGCTATTCTTGTTCTTTGGAGTGTTTATAGTATTGTGTATGTGTTGGATTGCAGGTGTGTCTGTGTTTGTATCTGCTGTACTGAGGAGTGTGCCTGTGTGCTTGTGTGCCTGTGTGCCTGTGTGCATGTGCGCCTGTGTGCATGTGTGCATATGCACATGTGCGCATGTGTGCATGTGCGCATGTGTGCATGTGCGCCTGTGTGCATGTGCACCTGTGTGCATGTGTGCATGTGCGCATGTGCACATGTGTGCATGTGTGCATGTGTGCCTGTGTGCATGTGTGCATGTGCGCCTGTGTGCATGTGTGCCTGTGTGCATGTGTGCCTGTGTGCTAATATCGTGTACACATTTGTAAACTGTGTTTCCTATCTTCCTCTCACAGGTTCTGATGTTGCTCTGGTGGAGTGCAGCAGGGAACCTGAAGCCACTGCTGGGGATAGTGATTATGATGATACATGTGTAATGGCACAGGGAGATGTGACAGGGTCTGTCGTTGGTCAGCCAATTGACACTATGCAGCAGTCAACCCCATCAATGCGCACAGTCATCCTGCCGATACATCCATTGTCACCAATGTCCTTAGCTGAGGGACAGCATACAGTGGGTATTGACCAGGGTAGTGTGGTATCATTGGCACATGCATCCCCTCACAGCAGCCATGGCCAGATTCCTGACATGGTACCACACAGGCAGATGTCCAGTGGTTCTCGTGGGAGCATCCGTGGTCGTACTGCCCCTGTCAGACGTGCCCACAGAGGTCTTTCAACCTCAGCTATGTTCCGGGCTGTAATGCAGGCACGTATGGAACGGTACACCAGACAGGGTCTGAGGGAGCTTAGAGCACATCGCACCGCTATGAATGACACTATGCGTGACGTTGTGTCTGCCATCCGTAACATCAGCAAGGTCATTGATAGACGTTGGGGAGACACATTAGATCTCTTCCACAACTACATGTCCAGGAGCCAGGACAGTGCAGGACGGTTGATGCGTCGACGTGGACGTATGCCAGCAAGATTATCAGCTGGCAGTCGTCACGGACGACAACAAACCCGCAGCCGCTCCCATAGTGCCAGTACCAGCCCCAGCAATGCTGGGTCTGTGCTGTCATTAGACCGTCCGAGAAGACCATGTGCACGTGGCTCTGGACAGTCCCAGCAGGGACATGTGTCCAGTCAACAACCCACTGCTTCTGATGACAGTACCCAGTCTGGCTTAGTACCTGATACTGTCCGTAGCACCCCTGCCAGGCATAGGTACCGTGTCTGTGGCCAGAGACTGTGATCTGTATGACCTGGCAGGTACAGTCTGTGGCTGTGCACAAACACCCGTATATGGCAGCCACGTGGTGGAATTGTGTGCATGCATACACACACACATAATGCTAACACCTAGGGCTAACACATACACACACACATTGCAGCAACATTGCCCCATGTTGTACTGTTGTCCCTCACTAACACACACACACACACATACATGTCAGTTGGATGTGTCAATGGCAGACTCTGGCAAACCACTTACACACCCTGTGCATATGATGAAACTGTGCCACCTCCTGCCATCTGTAACATTGATGCAGGAACAGGGTAGTATGGTGCTGATGCACAGGGTGACTACATAGCACTATAGTAATATTATCATGTTGTTAACAGTACAGTGTAATGATGTTGTGGGTATATTCGAGCATGCATGATGCATTACCTATGTTTGTCATTGCAGTTTTGTATACACCAGTGTTAATTCCCAAAGTGTACTGTCTGCACATGTGCCACATGGCTGTTGTGTGTACCTGTGCCTGCATGTGTTGGGGTGTGGACAGTACATGTGTGATGTTTGCAGCACTGAGTTGCAGGTGTACATTTGTGAACATGGTTAGCATGGAACATAACATGGTTTGACAGTATGCTGTAGGTGATACGGTTTCCAAATGTCAATGGCCTGCATTCTGGTAGTATACACAGCTTACATAGCCTGACGTTCCGTGGTCATTACATGGTGTCTCCTCAACTGATACACAGATGTAGGTACCTGGTGTCAGTGATATCCCTGCAGTACTACACTATACCAGTAGCCATTCTTACTGAGCTCCACACATCCCTGGGAACAATACTCTTTGGCATATAGCAGTCTCACGTACATGCCAACACACTACGGATATGCCCATCCATGACTGCAAATACATACAGTGGCCTACAATGCATTCTACACATGACACACCTAACCACCACAAGGGTATCATAAGGACAGATACCTGTTGTCCAAGTCATGCTGTATTGCTATAACGCAACTGTGGCATTGGCATTGGCATGTAGTTAACATAGTAATCCAACAGTACCATGTAGGTGGTAGCACCCATCATGTAGAACGGGTAATGGTGTGTACATGTGGACAAGTGTTATCTTGTCTTTCCTGTGATATTCACATTTCCAAAGGTATTCTGCAGTCCCTCGGTGTATCACCTAAGCAAGAAGGTGCCTGTATGCATATCAGCGACAGTTGCCATACACCTACACTGGGTGTCCATCACTCACAGACTTTGCTGTGTTTTAACATGTCTGACATATACTCCAGACATGAACCCTCACCCACATTAATCTATCAAAACTTTCATGGGTGTGTGTCACATAGTCGGCCTAGGACACAGATCACTGCAGTAGCCTGCATTGTCACCAACATACATGTATGGCCTAAGGTCTGGTAAGCTGTGGCACATGCTGGCAAAGGTAACAACTGTATTCATATGGGGCAGGCTTCACACATAGGAACTATTAATGGTCACAGGTACATATCTGTATGTGGCACACACATACCTGATGTGTGCATTGAAATTACTGTTATAATAATATGTCATACAATAATAAAAACAAAACATTGACAAACGCACACATGGTATTTGTAGGATTTAAACCCCTACCTAACTATGTTATGATACTTGAGAGAGACGCATTAGTGCAGTGCGCTATTCGCATTACTGGATGATTTCCCTTCTCCTGCTGTATTTATAGGGTGCTGACATCATCAGTCTTTCCAAAGAGGAATGTACATCTTTTTAGTGTGTTATCCCAGTCTTCAAAAAGGCCATTCCTTTTACAGAGAACTGCATACATACACACCCTCCTGCCTCCCCAACACACACAGCGTTAGCAGGATTCAAACCCCTACCTATGTTATTAGCGCAGCGCGCTATTCGCATTACTGGATGATTTCCCTTCTCCTGCTGTATTTATAGGGTGCTGACAGCATCAGTCTTTCCAAAGAGGAATGTACATCTTTTAGTGTGTTATCCCAGTCTTCAAAAAGGTCATTTCTTTCACAGAGAATTGCATATACACAGCGTTAGCAAGATTCAAACCCCTACCTCACTATGTTATGATACTTGAGAGAAACGCATTAGCATAGCATGCTATTTGCATTACTGGATGATTTCCCTTCTCCTGCTGTATTTATAGGGTGCTGACATCATCAGTCTTTCCAAAGAGGAAGGTACATCTTTAATTATACCTCGGTATGGGGGATAACAATATCTGTGCATTAACAGACGCCTAGTTCAGGGTCACATATGCACACTGGCACTGCCAGGTTATGTTCTATAGCATGCTTCTTGACCACAGGACTTGTAACACACAACACAAGTAGGGGGTGTATCCATATACAGCACAGATACACACACCTCTGGGTTGGTACCACTGCACTAAGCATGACAGGCCATACATATACACCTACCATTGTGCAAAACTGCCTTTTGGTTTGGTGTGTAGTTCAGACCCCCCCCATACCTAGTAACCACACTTGGCTTTCCTGGGAACAGTGTAGGATATGCAGGTCTTCACACACACCATTATAGTGGTTGACTTCAGGTACACAAATATTGACTGGGGATACTATTCAGGCCCTCAACAACATCACCCTACAGCCACTACAATTTGTGAATCCATGCGCTATGGCACAACCAGTCACCACACCCACAAGGGGGAATACATAATGGACCTGATCATCACCAACATGGGGACTCTATGTTCCACACCAGAGGTAGAACCGTCATTGTTAAGATCAGACCATAAACAACTTTCCCTGGACATCCATATCCCATCCCCACCCTCAGCCAAGGAAATCACTGTAAAGAATTTCTCAAAAGCAGACTTTGCACTTGTGAAGACTGGGGTGGAATACTTCAAAGGCCCCATGCTGGAGGATAATACAGCCCAATCTGCAGAATCCTTTACAAACGCATTGTATGAGCACCTGCAGGTATGCATTGATCATGCTATCCCAAATAAAACCATGACTCCTCCAAAACAGGAGACCTGTCTGGTTGACCCCAGCCATATATAAGCTGTACAACAGAAGGAGGAAGCTACTACATAACAGAGCAATATCCCACAGACCCACATAGATAATAACCTCTCCTTTGCTAATCACATTGACAGAGTCATTGCAAAGACCTTTATATAGCCCTCCTTATCACATGGGTGTTTGCATGTAGATCATGGGAGGTCATTGTGGCCCTCTACTAGTCACTCATCAGGCCCATGTTTGACTACAATGCCCCTTTTGGCGTGTACCTTACCCAACACCTGCAGCAACTACAATGAACACAACAGTACCTCCCCAAGAGGATCATGGGCTACACACAGATGTCCTATGCAGCTCAACTAAAGGATCTCCAGCTCTACTCAGTTGCTTAACGCCTACTCAGAGGTGATCTATGCCTGATGTATGCAGCCATTTCAAACCCAGAAGTAATGGACATGCTCCACCTCATAACATCCAAGACCCTTAGAGCTACACACTCCAGGGACTTAAACCTCAGCACAAAAATAAATAGGACATGCTGCAGGGACAGATTCATTACCCAGAGGCTCCCCTCACTCTGGAATTGAATCCCAATTAAAGTTAGACATAGCCCCTCGCCAAACCTCTTCCAGCGAAATACAGCCGCATGGATGGGAAATTGCAAATTCACCCCTGGGATCTCCATTGTGTCCCTTCTTGGCAGAGGTACAGCAAACTAGCCTTAAAGGGTGCCTTCTGTGACCTACTTTACAGAGGCACAGTAGGCTACTCTACTGGGGAGGTGAACACCAAATACACTCTGCCTAGGCTTATGAATTCCCTAGGCAGACAGCCTAGTATTGACCTCTGCACCTATGTTTATGTTCGGGATGCACAATATTTGTTGCTGCTACTGTTTGCAGGTCTTTATTGCCGTAGCTTTCCCAGTTTCTATGAACAACTTGAGTATCTGCGTAACATGTTTGATCATGACAGGGTTCCAGTATATTAATATATGTGTCTGTTGTCATTTAACTGTGTGCACAGGGCAGATTGCTGGATCGTGGGAGGTTCCTGGCTTAACACATACAACTGCCAGATATGTGTGACTGACTGCTATACTCAGACATGGCCTAAGTGTGTCAGCATGCTCAGTTCAGGCTTTCCATGGTTTGTTGCCTGACATATGTCTCATTTATCCAAGTGAGTGAGCATGCCCAGTGTGACTTTTCCATATGTTGTGATCTGGAGTCCACTACATTTCTGGTTGTGTGTGAACATGACCAATATTGACATTTATACTGTGTGTGTTGGAAGTCATTTTGTGTTCTTACTGCCAGACTCCTTTGTGTCATAACTCAACAGGGATTATGCTATGCCTGCAGGGTTTCCATGTGATAGTTTGCAAAGACTTGGCAACATTCTCTCATACTGGCTAAACACTTCAATACTGTCATGGTGTAGTGGTTCAGTACTTTCACTATGGTGTACAGTATCATAGGTTTGAGTCCCATCACTGCTTTAAATGTTTATACTAAGCAAACCAGACTGGTTAAGGGTGAGTTGGGCAACTATGAGCATGTTGCATTTTGTTCAGCTATGGCCTACTTAAACCAGGCTTGTCCGACATTGCTGTGTATTCACCAACTTCGGTGGACATTGCCAAACATTACTCCACATTGACCACAGTTGTACTAGTTGGTGTGTGTGATTCTGTTCATAGGTTCATACTAGGCTATCTGCCCTAGGGCATTTATAATCCTAGCCAGAGTGTGTTTGGCTTTCAACACACATTTTAAGTGGAGTTTGCCATGACATTTTTCAAGGTTAGTATACTGTGCCTCTGTCTAACAGTGACATAGAAGTGATACCCAAGGTAAACCTACAATCTCCCATCCACTCATCCAGATTCCTCTTGAAGAGAGTCAATGAGGGACTCTGGCTAACCTGGAGTGGGGGTTTACTCAAGAGTGGGGGGAGCCTCTGGGTTATGAATCTGTCACTCCAGCATGTCCTATTTATTTCAGTCCTGAGGTTCAGGTCTCTTGAGCATGTAGCTTGATGGGATTCTGATTTTCCGAGGTGCAGCATGTCCATTGATTCCAGGTTGGACATGGCTTTATACATCAGACACAGATTGCCTCTGGGCAGGTGGTATGCCACTGAGTGGAGCTGCAGTTTCTTTAACCGAGCAGCGAATGGCATGTGTTTGAGCCCTTTGATCCTCCTGGTTAGGTACTTTTGTGGTCTTTCCAGCTGCTGCAGGTGTCTGATAAGGTACATCCCCCAAGGGGCATTGTACTCCATTATGGGCCTAATGAGGGATGAGTTAAGAGGCACGATGACCTCCCCTGATGTAGATGTGAATACCTTCATGATTAGGTGGGCTATATGAAATGTTTTTCTAAACACTTTGGCCACGTGGTTATCGAATGAGAGATTGCTATCAGCTTGGGTCCCCAGGTCCCTTATCACTTCTTCCATACTTAATGGGTTACCACCTATGTGGTAATTTGTGGGCACTTAGTTTTTGACAAAGGGGAGGACTATACACTGTTTTCCGTTTAGCTTGAGGACATGGCTCTGGCACCAGTTGTCTGTTTCTATGAGGCCCTTTTGCAGGATGCTTGTGTCAGCTGGAGGGTTGATTATGGTGCCCAGTTTGCAGTCATCTGCAAACTTGTTCACCAACAGTCCTTCTGTGTTGGCCTGTACCTCTGAGAAATATATACCAAACAAGGGAGGTCCCAGGACTGAGCCTTGTGGGATGCCACTTGTAGCTGGTTTCGGGTCTGACATGGCTCCAGAATTTCTGACCATGTGGGTTCTGTCCTTGAGCCAGTTTGCAACCCATCTAGTGACATAGGGGTTTATATTGAAGCTGGTGATCTTATCTATGATGACCAACTGGGGTACTGTATGGAAGGCTTTTGTGAGGTCCAGGTAGGCTGTGTGGACCACCTTCCCCTTGTCAATGGCCTTGGTGACTGTTTCAAATGACTAAACCAGGTTTAAGAGGCAGGATCTGCCCTTAACAAAGCCAAACTGGGTAGGATCCAGTGTCTGTAGGTCCCCAATATGTTTATTTCTAAGGTCCATGATGATCCTTTCCATAGCTTTGCAGACCAAGCTAGTCAGGCTTCTGGGCGATAGTTTGCAGTATCCATTGAGGCACCACCTTTGTGGAAAGGGACCACTGTTGCTGTACACTGCTCTTTGGGTACATATCCTGTGGTAAGGCTGAGAATGAACAGTGGTTTTATGTTTGTGTTCAATTCTTCTTGGGGTTCATGTTGGACACAGCCCAGGACATCATCTGGTCCCATTGATGCTGTGTGTTTTGCTTTGGAGAGGCTGGCTGTTACCTGAGCATCTGCAATGTCAGGGGGCCAGCATTCTGCTGGGATAGATATTTGCCCTTTCGGTGGGGAGGGGGGGGGGAGTTTGTGCTGAACCTGTCAGCTCAGATGTTGGCAACATCTGTGGGTTTGGTGTATTGTTTGTTATTTGGGACTACTTCTGAGCATATCTGGGGATTCCCACACAGGTTCCTACCATAAGTAAAGAATGCCTTGTGATTATCCTTGGTGTCCTGTACAATTTTTATCTCAAAGATGGCCTTAGACAATCTTATGTGTGGCTGTAGTTTTTCAATAATACTGATCAGAGATGCCTTCCCTTTTTGGGATTTTGATCTGTCATATAGTAGCTTCCTCCTTGTATTGTATGGTTTGTTTATGGCTGGGGTCCACCGGACAGGATGCCTGGCTTTGGAGGATTGGGTCTTGGTTTTATTTGGGATTGCATGATCCATGCATTCCTGAGGTTGTTCATAGAATGCATTTATAAAGGGTTATGAGGTCTGGGCCATATTTTCCACAGGCACAGGGGCTGTGAAGGATTCCACCTCAGTTTTGAGGAGTGTGACATTTGCTTTAGTGAATAATTTTCACTGTGTTTTTCTGGCCATGGGCTGGGATCGGGATGTGAATATCCAGTGAGATTACTCTCTGGTCTGATCTTACCAGAGAGGGATACACTTCTGGTCTTGGGCATAGAGTCCCCATGTTGGTGATGATCAGGTCCAGTATGTTTTCCCCTGTTGTGGGAGTGGTAGCAAGTTGTTCCATAGCATTTTGGTTTATAAATTCTGGGGACCTTTGGACTAGGGTGTTGGGGCTAGGGTAATGTTCCCAGTCTATGTTTGGGTAGTTGAAGTCGCCCAATATAATAGTGTTTGGGGAGACCTTCATATTTTCATGTGTTCTCCAGTCGGCCAAGTGTGGTTCCTGGGTTTAGGAGGGTGGTCTGTAGCAGGCTATGAACTGGAAGGCGGTTTTAGCCACTGTTAGTTGCACATGGATAGTCTCCGAAGCTTCATGCTGTGCCACCAACCTGGGGGTGTGGGTATCTTTGAAAAATATTGATACTCACCCTCCTTTTGTAGTTTGTTCCATGTTTTGCAGCTGTAAAGCATGGTATGAGGTGTAACCTGTTAATGCTAGGGTGTTCTTGGGAGCCTTGAACCAGGTTTCTGTTACTGCACAGATATCAACATTCTCCATGCTGAGGAGAGTTTGGAGTGCGTGCATCTTGCAGTTTAGACTTCTGGTATTGAGTAGCATTACTTATGGTTTCTTATCCCTTGTGATACCTATGGAGGTGGGTTTGTGTTTTGAGCCTTACCTAAAAAAGGCACTATGGGGGTGACAAGAGCCTTTGGTAATATCCAAAAGGCCACAGGTGATAGGTGAAATCCATCCCTAGCAAAGCATCATGTCTTGTCGAGCATGTCATCCCAGGCTGACAGGCATTGTATCCCCTTTCACTGACACCAATACTTAAGCCAATTGTTGTAATTGGTCATCTTGTCTTCATATTGTGGCCTCCTGTTTGGTGAGGGTAGGATGATACTCAAGGTCATCAAGTTCGCATATACTACATGGTAGTAAATGCTGTTTAGCACTACCTTACATTGCTTAACACATGGCAATCATGCCTCAGGTGGTGCTGCAGGGCTGCCTATGTCAGATGCACATACTGCACTCCCTATACATGATTGGAAACAGGTAGTGTCAAGTTAGGCATCCCTTTTACTATATGTGCGAGTCAGAGAGAGGTATCATTTCCTGGGTTCCTACTGAGCCAGTGTATGTGCTATGCGTTGCCTCTTTGCCAAGGCCAAGGCATACTGGGCATGCCTCCTTCTGCCTACTGGGGCAGGCTCAGGTTGTTCCTCCTCCGAGTTACGCTCTGCCTGTGATGGCCTTGGCACTGGTGGGGGGCTGTTTGGCCCAGGCCTATGCTGGTCCTGCTGCAGCTGTTTTCGCAGAATCATATTATGTAGCATAGCACATACCATGACAATTTGGGTACATGTAGTTGGTGAGTATTGCAAGGCTCCACCAGATGTGTCCAGGCACCGGAACCGTGACTTGAGCAACCCAAACACACGCTCGATTACATTTCGTGTTTGTGCGTGTGCCTCATTATGGCGTTCCTGTTCAGGTGTGTGTGCGCTTCTGATGGGTGTCATCAGCCACGGCTCCAGTGCATAGCCAGCATCCCCCACTAAGTGACCATGTGGGATGTCCCCATTGGCAAATGTCTGGTACAGCTGTGTCAGATGCCAGATATGGGAATCATGGAAGCTTCCAGGGCAGCCAGCACACACATTCATTATTATGCCCTGGGCATCACACACGACCTGGCAGTTGATGGAGCGGAAGCCCTTGCTGTTAATGTAGGCCCAACCCCGCTTGCCGGCTGGTCCTTTGATGCATATATGCATGCAGTCTATTGCACCCACTACCTCAGGGTATTCTGCTATTTGCTGGAAGAGACGCATATTGCTGGCCAATACCTCACGGGAATTGGGGAAATATACATGATCACCGACATGTGCTGACATGGCATCCAGGAACTGGTGCAGTACCCTGGATGCTGATGCCTGTGATATCCCCATCATATCACCAGTTGGTCTCTGAAAGGTACCTGTTGCTAGTATTCTTAGGCCAACACATACCTTGGTTTCCACTGGGATGGGTTCCCCTCTGTTGGTTCTGTGTGTGAGGCGTGGCCTGCACAGCTCAACAATTTGCTGCAGGAGGTCTCTGTCCACTCTATAGCGCTCCACTATCTCCAGCTCATGTAACCCCTGGTAGGTGACCCTGGGCCTGTACACTCTTCTCCGTCTCCTTACTGTGGGTTGTCTGGCAGCATTTGCATTGTCACCACCCTCAGCATGTTGCATATGTTGCCTTATAACAGCAATGGCAGCCCCTAGCATTTTTTGTCTGAGTGTAGTTTTTTCAGTTTTCACTTCTAGTAGCTTACTCCAGTGTTGCAGTGTCTCTTGAGAGAAACAAACTGCACTGTTGTTTGCAGAGTTTTAAGTGCTGGGCTGGGCTAGTGTTCTGCCTGTATAATTGCCTGATTCTGATTGTTTGCACCTGCTAGCTCTACTAGTATTCCCTGGTAGCTTCCTACTATTTGTTGTGCTTCCTTTTTCCTTTCTGTTTCCTCGGGAGAGCGACACGCATACAAGCGGAAACAAACTCACAGCAGCTCACACGCGCACGCACATGCTTAGACGAACTAAAACTTGCTTATTCAGGTTAAAACGCGCACACACCAGTGCAAACATGCTTACAGGTCTTCCAGCAGCCTTATACATGCTTACTCCAGCTTAAATGCGTGCACTCACGCTTCCACGCGTGCACTCTGTCTTACTCGAGTTTACAGGCACGCACACACATGCATACCCACTCAGCAAGAAACTTTGGTGTTATCCACAGTATACACCTTCCATTTCTTGGCTTTCCCTGGCCTACCTGTTGACACACCTCTTTCCATGATGTCTAACTGACAGCTAACACAGGCCATAGTGCTCCAATGAGCTTCACTACTTTCATACATACCCCCCTTGTGATGTCACCTATCTCCTACTCTGTTCCTCCCCATATCCTACTCCTACACTCAACTGACTGTGCTCATTTGCTATGTAAAAGTGTGATTCACTATCCTAACACTCATTTACATAGGATTGCCTATTAATGCTTGGTTACATGTCTTAGACTGGGCTTCTCCCCTTAGCAACCCCTACTCGGTGGCCATGTTGTCTTCAGCCTGCTATTCCCTTACATTGTCACTTAACAATTTTCATAAATTCCATGTTTGTGGCTTTTATTGTCTTATTTTATGATTTTATAGCGCACCCTGTTTGCGCGGTGCTGCGCTACGCTTAAACATCGGAAATCGCCAAAAAATAAATTCTTTTTATTTTAATTTTGCATCTGGGAAACTTTCCAATGGCCATATATTTGGCCATTGGCATGCTTCCTCAACCATATGCAACCTTTATTTGGAGCTGACAAGGCTCCATTGTGCTATTTGCAGAACAGTACTCAGTTGTCAACTGAGTACATTTCTGCAGCTAACACGTCTCCTACTCGGACAGGTTTGTGTTTCCTGGATCGCAAATTTACCTCATTTGCATGCCTTTCGGCTGCAAGTGAGGTAATTTGCATATCTCAGCCCTGTCCGTGTAGGAGACGTTTTAGGAGCTCTCTTACACGCCCCTACAGGCTGTTCCTGGATCGCTCGTCGGACATGATGGCTGTATGGAGTCTTACTCTACTCGTAGACTCCGTGCAAGCCATCGTGAATCCGGCCCTTAGTGTTCTCTTATCATATGAAACTTAAAAGTGTGCTGTGCTGAGGTATTCATGACATATCTGGC
The DNA here is from genome assembly GCF_019279795.1 of Protopterus annectens. Lineage (NCBI taxonomy): Eukaryota > Metazoa > Chordata > Ceratodontiformes > Protopteridae > Protopterus > Protopterus annectens. The sequence continues at coordinate 1,535,767,775 of NC_056746.1, forward strand.
TAGGGCATTGGTTGGAAGCTGTTTCTGTATGTTATACAAATGCTCTCTAATTCTAAACTTGAACTTTCTGTCTGTTTTTCCTACATAGTATGCCATGCAGGTCACACAGTAGGCTAGATATACCAATTGCTCTGTGTCACAGGTCCCTTCAGCATGAAACCAAAATGTCCTCTTTAGATCCGGGTGTAAAAAATTATTAGATACATCAATAAATTTGCAAAAATTCCAACTGTTGCATATTTTTACCTCATTTACTAGGTTCTTTCTTTAAAGAATTTGGGTAGCAGAGAATCCTTTTTATGTTTGTCATATTCTTAAAGGTAAAAGATGGCTGAGTACCCACAATGTCCCTGATTTCTGGGTCTGCTGCTAGAATAGGCCAAAGTTTTTTGAAAATATTCGTGGCTGTCTGTGTGTTACTAGCATATTTTATCGGCATTCTCTGTCTTGTCTTACTGCTTTTACTATTTTCTTGGGAGTCATGCTGTCTGCCCCCCCATCATTTGGGAGAAATATGATCTTCCTTATGTGGTTCATTATCCCTTATATGATTTAATACTGTGTTGACCTTGTCTACATGGTAACCTTGCTCAGTAAATCTTTCTTCTAAAAGTAGCATTTCTTCCTCGAAATTACTTTGTTGTGCACATAATTTAGACAACCGCATCCCTTGTCCTTTTACAATGTTATCAAATATATGCTGTGGATGCATACTTGTTCTATGTAGATATGTGTTCTTTTAACATTCCTTTCTATGAATTTCTGTGGTTACCTTTCCTTCATTTATAATACTAATGTTCGCATCTAGAAAGTCTATGTTTTTTGTAGAGTGTTTCATTGTGAATTTTAGAAAATCAGATGTATGACTGAGATATTCAACACACTGTAAATGTTTTTAATAAGGGCCCTGCCAAATAAAGAAGAGGTCATCTACAAATCGTCTGTAAAATTTTACATACATTCTGAAGTCACCATTTACTATGAAATCTTCCTCCCATACTGCCATCACTATGTTAGCATAACTATTTGCACATGGGGCGCCCATGGCTACTCCATGTGTTTGGAGATATAACTGGTTGTCAAATATAAATACATTATTCTCCAGAATGATCTCCATTAGTAAAGTTACCATATCTCTTTTAGCTGCATTGAGTGATGTATGTTTCCTCAAGTAACTCTGTAACATTTCTACACCTGTATGATTGGGAATAACAGTAAATAGTGACTGCACATCTAGAGTTACCATGATGACCTCCCTGAAATCCTTGTTAATTTCATAAAACTGGTATAACTCTAGCAAAAACTGCTTAGAGTACCTTAAAATAAGGCGATTTTCTTCAACATGTTTCATTGTTTTTCCAAATATATTGAAATTGGTTCCATGCACCATCCTTTTCCAGAGACTATAGGTCTCATAGGTGGGTCTAGGGGATTCTTATGCCTTGCATGGTAGGTATAAGGGGGTCTTCTATTATAAAATATTTAAATAAATCAAGGTCTATACTTCTCATGGTTAAACTCTCATGCAGTTTGTCTTTGATTCTGGCTCCAATCCTATGTACATCATTCACTAATATTTTCTTATATGACTTGCCATCATTTAACATATCCTTCATTTTATCAAAATAGTACTTTCTGTCCATGACAACTATGGGTCCGCCTTTGTCAGCAGAATGTATACGTATATCACTGTTCTCCTGCAGTGCCTTCAAGGCTGCCCTTTCTTTATAATTTAAATTTAAAAAAACTCTTTTTGTGTGTGCTTTTTGTGGAATCATTGTAAAAGGCTTCATATAAATCTTCTGTGCGCAATTTCTCAAAAACATTCAAGACTGGATGATTAAGTGGTACAAAGCTGCTAGGTTTGCTAAAGTTATAATTATCTCCAGAATTAGCTGTAACATCATTACTACTGTACATTCATTTTAACATAACAGTCCTCATATAACATTTTAAATCCAAAATGTAGTCTGTTACCTCTTTTGCTCGTGACGGTATGAAAGATAGACCCTGTTCCAGGACTTGTAATTCATCTTGACCTAATTCTATAGTGGAAATGTTCCATACTATTGATTTAGGTTGTGCAACTACATTTTCTTTATAGCGTTCATTGTGTCACTGTTGTTCGAATTGTACTTTCTTTTCAGCCTTGTTCTGCTTCGAGACCTGTCCCTGCTGTTGATTCCTCTCATGTCTAAGTGTAAAGGGTAACTCAGTTCTACCTGTTTCCTTCCGTCTGAAACAAGTATTGCAGTACTCATGCTCGCTGACGTGGAGTTGTTTTGTTGAATGGGTGGGAGGTTCCTTTGCAATGTTTTCCACCTCACTCCCAACAAATCCTCTGAAGGCGGATTTGAGGCATCCTTTTGTGCTGTACCATTGTTTCTCGGTGAGTGTGACGTGTCTCCATCTCTCACTGCTTCATTGGAAATTAAAGTACTTCCTGAAGCCATATGTAGGTGAGGAAGTAACTCCCTTTGTCGTTCATTGGTCCTAGGTGTGGGCGTCTGCCCCAGTGCTGTTCCCTGATTGGCCTCTCTCAGCCATGCAAAAACATGGCCATTGAGGAAATCTCTTTTATCCCTTTCCAGCTTGTGCAATTTATGTAGGGCTTTCTTTTCAAATATTGTCAGAGAGTCAATAATATTTCCTATTTTGATGTCTATAAGGGCCTCAGGAAATTCTGAGTATAAATCTATTTGTAACTTAAGTAAAGTGTCCGAGAGTTGCTGCTCTTCTGGCTTATATAAGTTTATCATGAGTTTCATGTAATTGTAGCTCAGTTCATTATTCATTTTCTGCCATTCTACAAGAAGACCAGGGTACGTGCTCCCATAAGTGGGCATCTTTAAAATGCGTAGCCCTCTTGGAATCATTTTTAAGATCAAACAGGATTCAAAATAGAAGCATTGCAGCTGTAGTTTATTGAGTTTAAACAAACAGTCCTCAAAATGATTTATTTTGTTTTTTAAGGTTTCCAAGTCATTGCTTATCTCACTATCAGCATTACCAGTAGTATAAATATTCTCCTGCAACAGGGGGTTGCTAGCTCTATTCAGAGACTGTCGCAACCTGTCCCTGATCGATGCATTAGTGTCCTGAGTACAATTTTGTGAAGTATAATCCAGTTCTATGTCTCGTTGCTCTTCTGCCATAACTCCAGTAACCGGTATAAATATCAATATAGCAAAAACTTTCAAACAAAAAAACAACTCACCAGTGAAACTGGATTAATGCCTGACACACCCAAGTAAATACAGATAAAATCCAACAGAGAGGTGTGTGGCAAAACAGCAGCACTGCAAAAACTGCTTGAATAAGAAGTCCTTTTAGTCGAAAAATTACTGAATAAAACACAAGAAAACGTAAGTCCTTTCACACTGTATCCCACTGCTTCCTCAGATGTATTTACAGAAAGGCCTAGCAGTTCCATTTAAATACTTCTGTTGTAGTCAATCAGTTAATTAAGTTAAGCTAGATCATTCTTCCTTATAGGTACATACATAAAAACACTTTTGGATAATATGAAAAGTGCTTTAAAACATGAAAGTGCTTTAAAATAAATAATTTAAAAGATACATAGAATATATATGAATAAAGATGATTATATATAGAAAAACTTCTCATATAAATATAATTAAATAAGCTAAGATGTTTTTACAAAATACTAAAAATGCATGCTTACATATGAACTTAAAAGCACATTCACAAGATATACTCACACAATATATTTTGGATTAATGTCTAAAATTTGTATTAAAATCTGAAAAACACTGTTGTGTTTATACAGGTGATGTGATGGATAGATGAATGCTGAGGTATTCATGACATGTCTGGCTAGAGCATTGGTTGGAAGTTGTTTAAGGTCACACAGTAAGCTAGATATACTAAATGTTCCATGTCACAGGTCCCTTCAGCATGAAACCAATGTCCTTTTTAGATCCGGGAGTAAAAAATGATTAGATACATCAATACATTTGCAAAAATTGCAACTGTTGCATATTTTTACCCCTTTACTAGGTTCTTTGTTTAATGTATCTGGGTAGCAGAGAATCCTTTTTATGTTTGTCATACTCTTAAAGGTAAAATATGGCTGAGTACCCACAACTTCATTGATTTTTGGGTCTGCTGCTAGAATAGGCCAATGTTTTTTTGAAAATATTCGTGGCTGATGATGAGTCCACTATGATGTGGACTATGCTGTTTGCAGATGACATTGTGATCTGTAGTGAGAGTAGGGAACAGGTGGAGGAGACCCTGGAGAGGTGGAGATATGCTCTAGAGAGAAGAGAAATGAAGGTTTTTGCAGTGCCATTGTTTTGCCACACAGCTCTGTGTAGGATTTTATCTGTATTTACTTGGGTGTGTCAGGCATTAATCCAGTTTCACCTATGAGTTGTTTCTCTGTTTGAGAGTTTTTGATATATATTGATCAAAATTTCACAATCTCGAACAAGAAACATGAAACATTGAAACCCATAAAGAGAAAGTGCACTACATCAAAAGTGCACTTTCGCAAAAGCCGGTTCTCTGAACCGAAAAAAAACTAAAAAAAAACTACTTTAAACATTATTTTGCAGGGGGGCAAGCACCCCTGCACCCCCACACCCCCCTACTTAAATATACAAACTCTGAGATTACACTACAGTGGGAAAAAGGATATATTTCCTTATCCCCCACTGTAATGTGTTTCAGAGAACCGGCTTTTGTGAAAGTGCACTTTCAATTTAGTGCACTTTTGCTTAAATGAGTTTGATCTTCTGGTTGTCGAGAAAGTGTGTTTTTGACAATCAGAAGTAGACCTATTATATATATATATATATATATATATATATATATATATATATATATATAGGTAAATTTAAATCTTTCCAGCTCAACTTTCTCTTGGTTCTCCAGCTATCTCACTGACAGACTACAATCAGTCAAATGGCCATTTTCTTGTTTTACTTTTCTACTCATACAAACTGGCATACCTCACGGCTTTGCCTGGGACCTCTTCTTTTTAAAATCTTTATCAATGACCTCTATTTTTCCTCTACCCACTCTACCCTCATACAATACGCAGAATACTCTACTCTAATCACATCCTCAAACTCCATCTCACAACTTCAGACTCATACACAACGATCTTTTCTTTCAGCTGAAAGCTGGCTAAGTGAAAAACAGCTTATTTTGAATCCTAAAAAAAACCCAAAACTCCTTCTCTTGCTCCACAAGGCCTGTAATCACCTTAAGCTCTCCTTCTCCATCTCTTCCCTAAATAATACCATCATTAACATCAAAACTCACACAAAATTACTAGGAACGACAACTGATGACCAGCTATTTGACTTACACATCCAGCGATTTGACTTACACATTCAGCAATCAGTTAAGAGAACTAATCAAAAACTTGGTCGCCTATATTGCAATAAAACAATTCTATCCTCCAATTCCAGACTCTACCTGGCCCAAGCCTTTCTACTTCTTAGCCTCCTCTATGGAGTGCCAGTTGTTACTAACCTTCAGTCTTGCCTGCTTTCCAAACTGGAATAAACTTAGAATAAAATTGCAAAATCTACAGCTAACTTTCCTAATTCCACCCACATATATATATATATATATATATATATATATATATATATATATACACACACACACACACACACACACACACACACACACACACACACACACACACAAACATCCATCCATATCCGTCTGTCTGTCTCTCTCTTTCTTTCTATATATATATATATATATATATATATATATATATATATATATATATAGATATATGCACACACCCAGGTAACAACATTAAGAAATTAGACCACTGAAGAGTTATTCTGCTGGGCCTCACCAAAGATCCCATAAGAAATAATTTTAGGAGACTTTAATGTTTGTTACAGTAAACACCTCAAACAGTTCCATAATCTTATGTGGCCTCACCCAGATCATCTCCACTCCTACTGTTACAATAATAAATAAAAAAAAAAAAAACAGAAAATCTGTTATTGACTGGATACTTACCAGTGTGACAAAGAAATGAATGACATCAGTCTGGCAATAAACCAAATAATAAGCAAGTCCAAGCCAGAGATGAAATCAAACACAAAAATATTTAATTCATAAAGATAAAGATAAGCACTTTTGTCCTATCATACTAAAAAGACTTCTTCAGATAATTCTTGTACACCAAGTGCAACCGTATAAAGTAAACTCATCAAATCACATGCCAAAGAATCATCCAGTCAATAATCATCACCAAACACTACTTCCAAAAAGTTTTAGCTTCCAACATAAAACTAAAACCAAACATCAACTGTTTATTAAAAAAATTATATATTCCAATATATATATATATATATATATATATATATATATATATATATATATGTGTGTGTGTGTGTGTGTGTGTGTGTGTGTGTGTGTGTGTGTGTGTGTGTGTGTGTGTGTGTGTGTGTGTGTTTGTGTGTGTGTGTGTTTGTGTGTGTGTGTAACATATCTTTATTCATTAAATATTCTTGTGTTTGACTTTGTCTCTGGCTTGGACTTTCTTATTATTTGGTTTATTTCAAGACTAATTTTGTTTGGTTCTTTGTGGTGATTTCTTTTGGACGATGTCTTTACAAGAACTGTTTGAGGATGGGTTACAAGTTTCCCATACTTTCTATTTAGTTTCCCAAGTGCAATTATGTCTGGATAGTCAAGAAAGGAACCTTACTATGTTGATTGGATTGCTTTCTCAATTTACTCAAGATTTGCAGCAGCTATTTCCAGCTAGAACTATTACAGGTGATTGCTATGTTTTGGCCAATGTTTCCCATTGTAGGTAATGAAGTACAGAAGTCCCATTATGAAGGATCTTCGCCTGGTGTTCCTGGGGAGCAGCAGTGTGCTTCCATTAATTCATCTAAGAGGTATGTGAATGTCAGTGTTGTTTTTGGTGACTTGACTATACTGTAGCCTATTAATGAATTGTCTAACTTGGTTCAGACAACTGAGCAACTTTAGTGGGGCAAGTTGGCAGCTGTTAAATGGAACAGATAGTAGCATGAGCAAATGCTCCTACACAGCAACCATCATGAGCACTGTTAAAGCTAATGTAAATTGTAATTTGTCACACTGCCTCCCCACTGGTTAGTACAAATATGAACCTTTGAGTATGATGGGATGAAGTTATCTTTATTCATTAAATATTCTTGTCTGACTTCGCTTTTGGCTTGGTCTTTCTTAGATTTACCAATGCCCCAAACAAAATGATTAACAGTGGCTCTGTGACTAACTAGCTACATTACCCATTGGAGTTTAAAATAGCAAAGACAAATAGCATCAGTGCAAGCATATGCACAATTTGTCAACCTTCAATAAAGACACTTTCATCAACAACTTAAAATTTTTCAATTGGAAACCTTTATATCATCTTGACTGGATGAAACAGTATCACTGTTTAACACAATTGCCCCAAATGCACCAAAGAGAACCAAAAGAATTAAAGTAAATACTGTGCCCTGGATATTTAAACAAACAAAACAATCCATGAAGCAGAGGGATGCAGCAAGGAAAGTCTGAAAAAAGAAGAGAAATGAATATAACCTACAACCCTTTAATTACCTCAGAAACAACACTGAGCACAAGATAAAATATGACAAAAAGATATTTTACAAACCTCCACAATTCTAATCAAAACAATCCTAAACACTTCTGGTCCTCAGTTAAATACCTGTTACAACCTGGCCACATTAATCAACCAGCTACCTCTGTTAATTCACAAGCTGGTAGTACTGACACATAATTCAACTCACATTTTATACAGACAGTAGTTTCTCCTCTGAAAAACACAAATTCTACTGCAATACTACTGTCCTCATAGTGAATACTGGCTCTAGATGATAGTTACTGTTAAGGTAACACCCCAACCCCATGTACAAAAATGGGAAAATGGGTTGTGGTTGGATGGATGGATGGATGGATAGATGGATGGATGGATGGGCATTCTACTGTCTTCAGCTCTCCCAAACCTCTGTCAATCTGTCTCTCTCCCCATCAAACCTGTTCTCAGCTGTGCCACCAACATACTTCTCAAATTAAAACCCACTGCTCTTGACCCCAATAACTTACCTGAAAAAATATGTTAAAGTGGCAGCAGATGCCCTAGCATACTTAGTTTTCACAGTGATAAACTGCTCTATAAAGGGAAATTATATACATGACAATGGAAAAAAAATGTACATCTCACCTCATCTGTTCATTTTGACTTTTCTCGTAAATACATTCTGTAAAACGTTTTGGTACTTACGTATTATCGCAACCACATTTCCACAATGCCATAATTTGTTATGTTTGTGTGAAAACACCTATGTTTAACTTAAAAGGGGTGTGTAAACAAGTAAGTGTTACTGTGTCACAGTGGGTATGAGGCAGCAACAGGAATAATGTTAAAATTTTGTACTCATCCCTGGTGCACTTCATGTCTTCTGTGAACTCCACAGTGGCACCCACCTTTAGAAATCCTGCATTCCGGATTACGGATCATAACTCATTGAAGTGCACGGGGTTGGATGTATACTTCCAGTTAAGGAAAAAAGTGTTTCACTGTTTTTAAAGCCAGTAAAGCACTTAGTAAGTTAGGTTTCATAGACAGTGACTAAAAATATCATTACAGAAAAAAGTCTGAGTAATTTCTGTAAACCTCCCCAAACAGAACTCAGACTTAAGAGTGAATTAACGTACCGTCTGAGAGACCAGACTGTAACAGGGATGTGTGACAACTGATCAGATACCTGCAAAAGGAGCTTTCAAAGTAAGTGTCACTTTATCTGAATGAGCCGTGTTCCCCACTCTTTGTCTTGTTGGAAACGTGGTGACTTTCAGGATTTGTAACATTAAGGACTGAGAAGCAGTAGTCAGGTGTATAGTTCGGGAAAGGATGCTACCAGGGAAGAGGAATTTTTCTGTTATTCCTCTTCCTGTGTGAAAAGCAATCTGAAACAAAACTACTTAACACTACATACCCCTTGTTCGGTGTACAGACATGGTTTCTTGAAAACTTTACAAATTATGGGGCTTCGGAAATATGGTTGCGATAATATGTAAGTACCAACTTTTTTTAAAATCTCTGTTAGGTATTTCTACTGTTAGACGGATTCACTAAAAATATATTTCTCCTCTTCTCTTGTCCTCCAGGAAATACATATTTAAATGTGCTTATATAGTCTTATATGATTTTTGCATCAGACTCTTGTCTTATCTTTATTGCCCTTACTAGAACTGCATTTTCTGTGTTTTCCTTTATTAGTCTGTCTATCTATCTTACTGACTATCTTGATTTACCTGGGTAGTACACTAATCAAAATAGAACATTTTCAAACACAACCAAGGTGAAGTAATTCACAGTAAGTACATAACATGCAACAAGTAAAAACATATTAACGAATGCAATCCATTAAACATTGCTTACATTGTGCACAGTTCAAGTAGTTACTTAATGGAGATGCACCCTTCAGAACTGATAACATCATTACAGGTGAGATGTTGTCTATGACCTACATAGTGACATTATTCCGTTCTTTCCCTCCTTCCATTGGAGACCATTTTCTGTCTAATTAAGCATTGTAGTTGCTCAGTTTGTAGCCATTGAACATTACTTGACTAACTATATGTTAGGCAATATTTATATTCTCATGTTCTTTTCTTGCTCTGTGATGATCAGTAGTAAATCTATTTTAGAATGTAATCCTTTGCTGGTTCTTGCAACAAAGTATACATTTCAGCTTTGGATGTTAGGTACCACTCTGAACTATTACTCTATTTTAAGGAAGTGCTTCATGTTTTCTACCCTTATATCACTGACAAAATCAAATGTTGCTTTCCAGTCCCTTTGCCTAATTAATTTATTACACAAGTTTATACCATTCCTAGCCCTTGTGTCCTGCTAATGGATCTTTAGACCTCTTGATTATTTCATTTTGGACCAATCACCGTTTCCTGTCCTGTAAAAACTTTCAGTTCAAAATTAGGACCTTATTGCCCACTCCAAAGTAACTTAATTTATATTCAAGTCTTCTGAGAGGAGTGAATTCAGACTGAATTCAAAGTTCTTAGTAAAACCCTGGATGCTACAGCCACATTTCTCCCAGATCTTAAATCACAGTCGCTCGACAAAAACATGATTAGATTAATTTGATGCAACCTTTGTAGTATGGCTATTCTAATTTAAAGCCTTTTTTGTTTTTAATTGTGTCCTCAGTTGTGAATTGGGTAGCTAATTGATTGATTAAGTTATGTGAGAGTGGTACTATTTAAAAGAATGTCACTTTTCTTTCTGTTTTTTTTTTAACCCGATGAAGTATTTGCATGTGAACGCTTGATGTTAAGTTGTCTATCTCGCCTTCATTCTTGCTGGTTGGGGTTCGGAGCCGATCCTCGGCTCTGACTCGGCCATCTGCAAAGCTCGAGAGCTGTTTACTGGCTCGAGGCCTCCCCATATCCCATGATGCCTGGCGCTAGAAACCCAGATCTTGTTTGACGCTTCTGCTGCAAGGTTGTCTTACTGGCTCAGGTTGTATATTTTCATTGTTTTATCTGTTTTTTTGACAAAAATTATTAAGGTTTTTAGTGGTAGCGTTGTCGCCTCACAGTTAGACATTGCACGTTCGATTCTCAGTTAGAGCGTCTTCTGTGTGTCGACATGAGTGAATGGGTGTTCCTTCATTGAAGGTTGTGCGTTAGGCCCGGCAAGCCAGCATGTAAAATCTACTGCCAATCATTAGCGGACCGGAGTTCCGCTGTGGCGACCCCTAACTGGGAAAAGCCGAAAGAAAGAAAGGAAAGTGTAGTTTGTTAGTTGTAGTTACAGTCTTTCTATAGGATATCTTTGTTTACCTGAATTCCCCTCCCCTTCAGAAAACTTGTTTTAGTTAGAGAGTCCCCCCCTCTCAATCTCTTCCTTAAGTAGCCGTTTAAGTTAGAGGCTATCCCTTTAAAAAAAAAAAAAAAAAAAAAAAAAAAAAAAATTAGTATTTACATAGTTTAGTCTTATTTGTTTGTTGGTAGCATAGGATATTGTGTCTATTTCTTGGCTGTTTTTTGGGTGTGGTAACTTGTGTGTGTGATAGTTATTATATCCTAAATTTGTGTAAAGTTTGTGTATTGTGTTTGGTGTTCCTTCCTTAGGTATGTCCAAGGATACCAAGGTGTCCGAATTCAAGAAGTGTGACTCATGCTGTCAGAAGATTTCTCTGACAGATGGTCACACTTCTTGTGTCTATTGTCTGGGCGTTGTGCACCTGCAGGACTCTTGTTCGGTTTGCCATGCTTTCAGCCCAAGAGTCCTGCAGGAGCGTAGGAATAAGTTAATCCTACGGGGTTTATTTAAGCCCGAGGATTCACCGGCTAAGGCTCAGCCAGTGAAGTCCTCCAAGCCACCTAAATCTTTGTCTCCCAGTTCGGAGCCATTGTTGGGTGAAGCTACTCCTTCTGCTTTGGTTCCGGCCGGAACTGATGTGCCTGCCTCCCAGTCGGTTCTGACACGCACTTCGGAGCCATCGGGGAGTTGAAAGAGATCCAGGTCTCCCTCCCTGGAGTTGATACGTTCAGCTCCGAGGTCTCCTCTGCTCCAAACAGAGCGCAGTCATCGGTCCTCCCACTCTTCTCAGTGATCAAGGCTTTCAGATCACGATGTGGAGAGAGTGGTCAGTAGGCTGTTGAAATCACAGGCCCTAGCAAAAATGTTGTCCAGCGCCTCTCATCAGGGTTCAGCTCTGTCCATGTCTGCAATTATTCCTCCTCCGACTCCTCCCTTGAGTTCGGAGATGGAGTTCGTTGGGGTTCAAGTCGTGGAACCGTCGGCATCGATACCTTCTCCTTTGGTTCCATCATTGACTCCAATCACTTAATTGTTACCATCTTTGGAGGGATCTGGGAGCCGAGACTCCCTTGTCGGCTCCAAGGGGGTGATTGCCATCGGACCCTTGTCTGACCCCATTCTCCCCCTCGGAGCTTCGGCGCAGGTGAGCTCGGCTCCTACATTGGCTTCAGAGCCTTCCCTCTCTGTGCGGAGAGGGATTCCGATCTCTTCGGAACTGGAGCCTTCTCGGCATCCGAGCGGGGGTGCCTTTGAGGTCATGAGGAGTGTGCTGGCCCCTGAGTCAGCCACACGATCATCCCCATCGGCTCCCCCCCCCATGGTGCTTGCGTCTGCCTCTGCCCCTCCTCCAGACCCCAAGCATGGGGAACCAATGCTCCAGGGCCCCCCTTTGGGTGTATCTTCCTCTTCCGAGGCCTCCCCTGATCATTCAGAGGAGCCACCTCATAAGAGGAAATGCAAGAGGAAGCATGTTGACTCCCCTGAGTCTGTCACATCAGATACTGACTTAGAGGATTCGGAAGGGTCCCCTAGATCCCCCTCTGAAGATGTCTCCTTCTCAGACATCCTTGAGATGCTTAGGCAGAGGGGGAACTGGACTACCCTGAGCCCTTCCGAGGATGAGTCGGTATTCCTGGATGCTTTTGGATCCCGACCTTCCACCTCCTGGGTGTCTCCGCCTTTCGACCCACTGATGTCTGTGGTGGCTCGGAAGGTGTGGTCAGCTCCAGACACAGTGGAACCGACCCCCAGAAGACCAGCTAAATTTATAACTGCACCACAGGATAAACAGTTTTTGACCAAAGGTGTTCCCGTTGATGCCATGGTGCTAGTGGTGGCCACAAAGAAGGAGTTGGCTGAAACTTCTTTATCTGTCCATCCCCCTAACAAGGAGTCCAGGATGATGGACAGATATGGAAAGTGGATGTTCTCTTCAGCGACCTTTTCCATGAGGTCTCTGAATTATTTGTGCCACTTTACCCATCTTCAAAGGGATCTCCTTAAAGAGCTTGGAGATACCCTTCAAGATCTATCAGCTGAGGGGGCCCAGGCTAAGGCAGCCTCCCAGCTGGCGACTCTTAATTCAGTGGTGAACTTCTCCATGAGGCTCATTTCTTATATAGCTGATGGTGCGAGTAGAGCCATGGGCACAGGCGTTGCCCTAAGGAGGCACGCTTGGATGCAGCTATGTAACTTTGTGGAACCTTTCAGAGCGTCTTTCACCAACACCCCCTTTGATGGTTCCTCTCTTTTTGGATCACAGGTGAGGGACACCCTTACCAGGTGTGAGCAGGAAGGCAAGACTCTCTCTGCCGTGGGAGTCCATTTTTCCACTCCTTCCAGACCATATCCCAAGGGTCAGAAGTGTGGAAAGATGTGGTTCTGTAAATCTCAGGGAGCCTTGCCGGACACACGTGGTGAGTTCCCATCCAGGGGCAGAGGAGGGAACAATAACAGATGCTGCCCTCGTGGCAGAGGGCGTCCACAAAACCAGGGCAGCAGAGAATCTTTCTCTGACAAGCCCTTCCAGCATCCCTGAAGGGTTGCCTGACTGCCCACCTCTGGAGGCAGTCGGGGGAAGATTATTGCTGTACCCAAGAGCCTGGTAAGACATAACACAAGACAAATGGGTACGGTCTGTTATATCTGGAGGCAACAGAATTCCCCTTGTTCACACTCCCATATTGTTAAACAAGTCCCTTCCAGATGTTCCACCCAATCTAAGGGATCAAGCAGTTCAAGAAGTTTCAAAACTGCTAAGAAAAAGGGCCATCCAGCAAGTCCCAGCAGACCAGCAAGGATCTGGAATTTTCTCAAGGTTCTTTTTGGTACCAAAAAAGACAGGAGACTGGAGACCCATTCTGGATCTCAGCAGACTAAACAGGTCTGTACAAAGAATGAAGTTTCGGATGGTCATGCTACAGTCCATTTTACCCTTTCTGGGTCAGGACAATTGGATGTGCTCTATAGATCTTCAGGATGCGTACTACCACATCAAAATGGACAGACGCTCCAGAAGATTCCTTCACTTCCGGCTGGGAGCCAGCCATTATCAGTTCAGAGCTCTGCCCTTTGGTCTCACCACAGCCCCCAGGGTGTTCACCAAATGTATGGCAGTAGTTACCACTCACCTGAGATGGCAAGGATTCCAGGTGTTTCCATATCTAGACGACTGGCTCCTCACTGCTACCACTAGGCATCACCTTCTGCGAGCCAGAGACTACACTATCCAGACTTGCTCCAGACTAGGTATCACAATAAATTTTGAAAAATCTGCATTGTCGCCCTGTCAGTCTATCACCTTTATATGCGCAAATTTAAATACAAAAGACATGTCAGCCAGCCTTCCACCACACCAGACAGAGTGTTAGTCATTCGCCAACATGTGCAGGTCTTATTAGGATGCAAAAGAATTCAAGCCAAGTTCATCCTCCAAACTCTGGGTCTCATGGCAGCAGCGATCATCGTTCCTCTAGCTCATTTTCACATGAGGATTCTTCAGTGGCTTCTTTTCACCCAATGGTCCTTCCAGCAGCTTCTCATGTCTCACATGATTATGATCATACAAGCATGCAAAAAGCACCTTGCGTGGTGGATGGTCTCCACATCACTGCCCCAGGGCAGACCATTTGTACTCCCCCCCCTCCAGTTGCTACGGTGACCATGGATGCCTCTCTGATCGGGTGGGGGGGCATTATCAGGGCAGAACAGTCCAAGGCACCTGGCAACCTCACTAGTACCATCTGCATATAAACGTCTTGGAGATGAGGGGCATGCTTTTAGCATTGCAAGCTCTTCAGGACTCTCTTCCTACCAGGACCATTGCAATTCAAACAGACAATATGTCAGTAGTGTGGTACATCAACAAACAGGGTGGAACCAGGTCCTATCCCCTATGTCGAGAAGCACTCAGACTCTGGCAGTGGGTGATCTCTTCCCAACGGTTTCTGATCACAGCACACATCCCTGGGAGATCCAACGTCATAGCAGACAGGCTGAGCAGAGCAATTCTCATGCCTCATGAGTGGTCTCTAAATCAAGTAATTGCAGATCAAATCTTCCGCAAATGGGGCCAACCTTGCTGCAACCTTTTTGCCACCCCCTTCAACAGCAAGTGCAGCAATTTCTTCTATCTCCTTCCACTTCCCGGGCATTCCCCCAGAGATGCTCTAGTCCACTATTGGCCTCAGGGACTTCTGTATGCATTCCCTCCCTTTCCCCTAATCCCAAAGCTAATACAGAAAGCTACCGTATTGGGCTGAAAAATTATCCTCATTGCTCCTTACTGGCCTCGACAAATTTGGTTCCCATTCCTGCATCATCATCTTCTCGAGCAGCCTTGGACTCTGGACCCAGTTCCAGACCTTCTGTTCCATCAACTGGGTAGGCTGCACCAATCCCTGCAATCTCTCCAGCTCACTGCTTGGTTGCTCCACTTCCAACTTTAGCCAGGCTTCCCGATATCTCCCCCTCTGTGCGTGAAATTATTTTATCATCGCACAAGTCTATGACTAGAAAAACCTACGCTAGTAAGTGGAAACGGTTTTCTTCCTGGGCAGAGGCTAAGAGTATAGACCCCTTTTCAGCCCCTGTACACCACATTTTGAAATTCCTTGTGGAACTCTTTCATGCTGGGTCCACTTCTGCTACAATTAGAGTTCAGTTAGCTGCAATTTCAAATTTTCACATTGGCCTGTTGGAAAATAATATCATGTCTCATAAGCTATGTAAAGCCTTTCTCAAAGGGACCACTCTGCTCAGGCCCCCAGTGAG
Organism: Protopterus annectens; assembly: GCF_019279795.1. Lineage (NCBI taxonomy): Eukaryota > Metazoa > Chordata > Ceratodontiformes > Protopteridae > Protopterus > Protopterus annectens. The sequence continues at coordinate 1,535,783,400 of NC_056746.1, forward strand.
AAATCCTCCACCTCCGTGGGATCTTAATTTGATTCTAGTGTCTCTAATTTTGCCCCCCTTCGAACCTGCAGCATCTTGTTCTTTGAAGTTTTTATCTTGGAAAACCCTCTTTCTGGTAGTGATTACTTCAGCCAGAAGAGTTTTGGAACTTCAGGCTCTTTGTATCCGTCCTCCGTACCTAGTGTTCCACAATGACAGGGTTGCTCTCAGGACTAATCCTTCCTTCCTTCCTAAGGTCTCTTCTGAGAATAACTTGAATCAGTCCATTGACCTTCCTGTGTTTTTTGCCAACCACTCCAACAGGGCGGAATATAAATTGCATCAGTTAGATGTTCACAGGCAACTACGCTTTTATTTGCATAGAACTAAGGACATCAGAAAATCGGACCAACTTTTCCTTTCCTATGCTGACAGTAAACAAGGTCTTCCAGTTTCAAAAGTAACCTTATCCAGGTGGTTGACTACTATCATCACATTCATCTATCAACTGAGGAATAAAGAATTGGCTGTTAAACCGAAAGGTCACTCCACCAGAGCTTTAGCCACGTCTGTGGCCTTTCAGGCTAGTTTGCCCATGGAATCTATTTGTGCTGCGGCTACGTGGGCCAACCCACATACTTTCATTTTGCATTATAAGTTGGATGTGGTTTCCAGGAGCAGAGCTGATTTTGGTTCCGCTGTTCTGAAGAGTTTGTTCCGATGAGCCACCCAGGATTTTAGGTGCTAGGGACACTGTCCCAACCAGCAAGAATGAAGGCGAGATAGACAACTTAACATAAAGAAGTTATGTACCTACCACAACGTTCTATGTTAGTTGTCTTCTTCTCGCCTTCTTTCTTGCGTCCCACCCTCCATTCCCCTATCCTAGTAGACCGAGAAGAGTTCCTTATGGTTTTTCACTGGCTGAGTCTTCTCTGGCTATTCCTCTCTGCCTAGTAGCCTCTCTGGTAGGGTTTATGCATTATAGGATAGGATTCCTTCCTTTTTATGTTGGCAGTTAGACTTACCAAATGAGATCTGGGTTTCTAGCACCAGGCATCATGGGATATGGGGAGGCCTTGAGCCAGTAAACAGCTCTTGAGCTTTTGAAGATGGCCGAGTCGGAACCGAGGATTGGCTCCGAACCCCAACCAGCAAGAAAGAAGGCGAGAAGAAGACAACTAACATGGAACGTTATGGTAGGTACATAACTTCTTTTTATTTGTATGTTTTTTATTTATCTTTTAAATTATTGAACAAACCTGCAACCATGTTCTTCTTTGAGCCACCTTTTTGTTTTCTTATTATATTTTGTTGGCCTGGAGTTTGAATGCTGGAGCTACCATAAGACTTGGATTTATTGAATACTAATTCCCATACAAGGTAGGTAAGTTATTAATGAAGAAGCCAGCTGTGGGCTTATGCAGAAAGACATAATGATTAGAAGTCTACATGTCAAATCTAGAAGTACCAAGAATCAATGTAAGCATATTTTAGCCATGGTATTATAGCAACAGCCACAATATATCTAACTAATGCAGGCCTCTACATCATAGGCAGCATGTCTAACCCATATTTGTCTACATGCTTCCTCTGTGCTTAAAAATGCCCCCGGGTTTGCTAGCCTAGTAATCACCTATGAACCAATGAAATGCAGAGGCACAGACATATAAAACAAAACACTGGACCCATATTTCTGGAAGCTGTATAGTTTGATGAAGTTCAGTTCATGTAGATTTAGTGGATCAGTCATGATGCACTGAAGACAGCAAATAGGAATTTGGAGCATCTCTATGCTTCTCTGCAGCAGCAATAGCAACCTCAGTGTTGGAATATAACAGTATTATGGTGAGAAAATCTTAAATATATGTGTCTGTGTAGTTTGGACTTTTAGTTGACTGGTATTAGCCACTTTACATCCACATTCATCCAATCAGTCAGGGTTAATGTATGAATCTTGATTTGGTTAATCATGTGCATTCTAATATGTATGTACAATATACATATTAGAACATGTATACTGCATAACAGTTTGGATGATCTCATCAAACAGTGAAGTACAATTGACCCAGGATCCCAGAGATTAATTAAACTCTGTCTAGGCTTAGCCTGAAGCCTACATGGAGTTTATGTTTTTCTGTGATGAGCAGCAGTACTAATCCCATATTCATACTGTGCATCATGCTTACATGGATACAAGTGATGTTTCCTCATCATGAAGGCATATAAAACAGTGAGGCAAGTTTACATACAGGCAAACTTATTGTGTGAGGTTGTGCGGACTGCCACTTTGACTACCAGGCTAATATTAATGCAATGAATGCAGTAATAGCACATTATAGAAAAGTGTACTCAGAGCAATGTACACCATAACATGTTTTGGCATACTGTAATAAAGGATTTGTGGTGATCATCAGGGGTACATAGAAAGTAGTATAAATATACTAATCTGGGGAAATGTGTGTATTGAAAAGGGCCACAGACGTGAATGGTACGAATGAACAAAGAGGAACAGGACATGTGAAACATGGTAATGTACACTAGATAAGGGCATGTAAATGTATATACACCCCAAAGACAAGTCAGTAGCATGTAAGGTAATCACATATGTACATATTGTAGCACATTCTACACAAATTCTTAAGCGCTTTCATCCCTTCAAAGAGACTTCATCAGATAAAACACTGTATCAGTCTAATTCTTTATATACATACTATCCGGGTTTCAAATAATTATAATCCATTAATTATGTAAATATTCCACCATCCTTAAAGGACCATACCTAAAAGTTACCATTCCACTTATCTATTTTATGTATATGTTTTATTTACAAACTTATATCAAATTAATATAAAAAATATATAAAAAGTAACTTTGTGTTCAAAACACAATCTACATCGCAACTTTTAATTAACTATTAATAAAAAACATATGTATATATATATATATATATATATATATATATATATATATATATATATAAAATATTTAAGTTAAGACCGCTACTTTTTCTTTTAATACTGGTGGAATGGAAACTTGATTATTAAGGCCAGGGGGCAGCGTGGCATTTAGCCTCAGCTGCCACAATAGCTATCTTTTCATAAGCAAGCTTTGCCAGTCCCACTCCTAGGGTTAATTTTCACTTTTTCCAAAATCCCAAAAGTAAACCTTAAAGTTTGTACATATGCAAGAATGTGTGTAAAGGGTATTTGCGTCTTTCATATTACTTATATCATATAGATGTTCATTAATTCTTACTTTTAGTGCCCTTTTCAGTCTTCCCTATATAGAAAGCCACACAATTTTCACATTTGGCTAAATAAACAATTTTATTGGTGGCACAATTCCCATGAGCAAAAACTACCTTACTGTGCAACATATTGTTCAAAACTATACTTTTTTCTTTTGTGATGTAACCACATTGTTTACAACAGCCACAGGGTACTGTTCCCTTACCAAAGTTCACAGGATGGTTCACCCCTTCCTCAAAAAGTTGTTTAAAATTCTTCCCCATTTTATAAGAAAAAATAGGTTCTTGCCCCACTAGTTCACATATTTCTTTATTCACCCTAAAAATATTCCAGTATTGTAAACAAAGGTCTGTAATTCCTGGAGCAAGTGATGTTCCACCCTTGTCCAGATGGGTGGCTGATGTTGTACACCCTTTGTCCACAACATAGGCTGTTTGGAGGGTGTGTTTAAGTAGGATCCAACTATGTCTGCTAGGTCAGGGTTTAAGTTCTTGGAAAGGCAACCTGGGATGCTGTCAGGGCCTATTGATGCAGTGTTATTGGCCTTAGAGAGGGCACAAATTCATAGGTTCATAGGTAGGTACTAGGCTATCGGCCCTAGGGCCTATACAAGCCTAGCCAAAAAAGGTACCCTGGCTTTTGACACCCAAGAAAATTATTTTCCTGTGCCCCTGTCGAGCAGAGCCACAGAGGTCATCCCTGGGGTGAATTTCCTATTTCCTATCCAATCATCAAGATTTTTCTTGAAGAGTGCTAATGAGGAGCTTTGTTTGATATAGATAGGTAGTTTGTTCCAGAGTATGGGAAGTCTCTGGGACAGGAATCTATCCCTCCAGCATATTCTGTTTATTGTGGTGACAAGGTTTAGGTTCCTAGAGCGTGTAGCTCAGAGGGATTGGGATTTCTTTAAGAAGAGCATGTCCAACAGCTCTGGGTTTGACATAGCTTTGTATGTTAGGCAAAAATCTCCATATGCGATGGAGTAAAGCTGGAGTTATTTGAGACAGTCTGCGTAGGGCATCTGTTTGAGGTCAGTAATCCTCTTTGTGAGGTATTTCTGCAGCCTTTCCAGTTGCTGTAGATGTCTTGTGTGATTCATACCAAAAGGGACGTTGTACTCTATAATGGGTGTAATGAGTGACGAGTAGAGGGGAACAATGATCTCTTTTTTCCTGGATGAGAAACCTTTTGTGATGAGGTGTGCCACATAGAAGGATTTTCTGTGTATTGTGGCGGTGTGATTATCAAAGGAGAGACTACTGTCCACCTGTGTCCCAAGGTCTCTTATCACACTTTCGGTGTTAAGTAGACTACCACCTATGTGGTAGCTCATGGGTACAGAGTTTTTACCAAAGGGGATGACAATGCACTTTTTGGCATTGAGCTTGAGGCCATGGCTTTGCCACCAGGCATCTGTCTCAGTGAAGCTCTTTTGTAGGATGTCCACATCGTTAGGAGGTTCAATTGTGGGTCCTAGTTTGCAGTCATCTGCGAACTTCATTAGCCAAAGACCTTCTGTGTTAGCCTGTACTTCAGAAAAGTAGATACCATACATGGGAGGACCCAGGACTGAACCCTGTGGTACTCCACTTGTCACTGGTCTGAAGTCTGATTTGGAGTCTACTAATTTCACAGTGTGGGTTCTGTCAGTGAGCCAGTTGGCAACCCATCTTGTAACATAGGGATTTATACCTAGTTTAGTGAGTTTATCTATACATCCAGAGTGGGAGATGGTGTCAAAAGCCTTGGCAAGATCTAGATAGGCTGTGTGAACCACCTTACCCTCGTCTACAGCTTTGGTGACTGCTTCAAACAAGTCAATCAGGTTTAGGAGACATGATCTGCCTTTTACAAACCCGAACTGGGTGGGGTCCAGAATTTGGAGATTACCAATGTCTTTGTTTATAAGTTCCATGATGATACGTTCCATGGCCTTGCAGACCAGGCTCGTTAGACTAATAGGGTGGTAGTTCCTGGGGTCTGTGGTGGCTCCCCCTTTGTGGAGTGGGATAGGGATAACCATCGCTGTGCACCATTCAGTGGACACAAAGCCTGAGGTGAGGCTATGATTGAACATGGTGCTTAGGTGGTGTGCCAGTTCATTCTGTAGTTCATGTAGAATGCAGCCTGGGATGTTGTCAGGTCCCACGGATGCTGTGTTCTTGGCTTTGGAAAGTGCAGTTTTTACCTGTGCAGCCATGATTACAGGAACTTTGCATTCTTCTGGTATAGAGATGGGCCCTTTAGGGGGTGGGGGGGGGGGTGAAGTTAGCACTGAACCTATTTGCCAGGATGTTGGAAATATCAGTTGGTTCTGCATATTTAGTGCCACTGTGCTGTAACTCAGAGCAGATCTGAATGTTGCTACTGAGATTCTTGACATAGCTATATAATGCTTTGTGATTGTCTTTAGAATCAGTGGCAATTTTGTTTTCATAACTAGCGTTCTAGGATTTTATGAGGGATCTCAGCTTCTTACTGAGGCTGACCAGGGATTTCTTCCAGTCATGGGATTTTACTCTTTTTTTTTGCAGCAGTTTCTTTCTTCTGTTGTAGAGTTTGTTTAAGGCAGGGGACTACCAGATTGGCTTCCTTTTTTTGGAGGATAGCATCTTAATTCTGTTAGGGACAACACGATCCATGCACTCGTGTAAGTGCTTATAAAGTGCATTTGTGTAGGATTCAGCAGTCATAACTCTGTTGTCCATCTGCATGGGTGTCATGAAGTTTGCCACTTCTGTCTTAAGAAGTGTGAAGTTGGCTTTGGAGAAATTTTTTACGGTGGTTTCCCTAATGGGGAGTGGGGGCGGGAAGTGGATGTCTAGGCTGATTAGCTTGTGGTCAGATGTGACCAATGAGGAATTGACCTCTGGTGTGGAACACCGGTCACCCATGTTGGTAATGACTAGGTCTAGGATATTGCTGCCCATAGTGGGGGTGTGGATAAGTTGATCCAAGGCATTGGAATTTATGAATTCCAGAAAATGTTGAGCAAAAGAGTTGGTACATGAGTAGTTTTCCAAGTTAATGGTGGGGTAGTTGAAATCAGCCATTATTAGGGTGTTGGGTTGTACCTTAATATTTTCCAGTGTATCAAGAAATGAGGAGTGGGAATCCTGGGGCATGGTGGGGGATCTGTAGCAAGTTACAATTTGGATTGCGGTCTTGCCCAGAGTTAGTTGCACTTGGATAATCTTGGATGCATTATGCTGAGCAACTAGTCTGGAGGTGTGGATATCCTTAATGAATATGGACATGCCTCCACCTTTAGTGTTTTGGTCCAGATTAGGTGGCCGAAAGGTGTGGTATGAATTATAGCCTGGTAATGCAGGGGGTCATTTCTGGAGCCTTGAACCAGGTCTCTGTCACTGCACAGATGTCGATGTTCTCCATTTTAAGGAGTGCCTCGAGTGAATGCATTTTGGGGTTTAGACTTCTAGCATGTGTAGCATTACCCTCAGATTTTGCTTGCTTGAACCTGTTACAGTGGTGAATTTGTCATTTGAACCTTGCCTAAAAAAGGCACTATAGGTGTGGCAAGAACCTTAGCTAGTATCCAGAATCCCAAGGGCGGCAGGTGCAGGGCATCTCTGGCAAAGCATGGTCTGTCGATCATGTCATCCCAGGCAGACATATACTGGATCCCCTTAGAATGACACCAGAAGCTTAGCCAATTGTTGAAGTCAATCATTTTGTCCTTGTACTGTGGTATCATTCTGGGTGATGGCAGGATGCTACTCAGGGCTAGAGTCATACCTGCCTGGGCTACAAGATTGGAGAGGTCCTCCATGTCTCTTTTCATGTCGTCTAGGGAGGTACGTCTTAGGTCATTCACACCAACATGGACAATGACAGAGTCATATTTGTACTTGTTGTGGAGTGACCTGAGTGCGTGTGTTATGTGGCCAATGCTGGCACCCGACAGGCATCTGACAGTAACTTTTTCCTTGTTTAGCCTGCTCTCCTGAGAAAATAAGGTGAGTAGTGTTTGCATGAATACTTTGACTGATGGCCAGTGGAGACAGGGGAGTGAAGTTTGATCCAGACTGTCATCTAGCAAATTGTCTATTTTCCCAAGTTGAGTATGGCTGGTGGCATCCACAAACAGCTCTGCACTTTGCTGGGTATTCCCCTAAACATTTCATACTTATATAAAAATATTTTTGACAACTCCAAGTACAGCCGTGAGTATGCATCACATGCCACATATTGGTACTGTTTACACAGTCATACAACTCTACCTGTGTCATGTAATTACATCAATTGTACATCATCTCCCTATATGTTTTTCATTGAAAAGCTGTGTGTGATCACCCTGTTATCATAGATGGACACATTGCAGATAAGGTGGATGTGTCTCATGCAGTACAGTTACTGACACAAATGATGATAGTAATAAAATGCTGCTGGGGATCACCTCAGTAATCCTTGGGAATAACAACACAATTGCACATACACTGAATTCACCAAGTTTGCAACTGAATCTTAACTTGTGGATAAAGCAAGATGTATGTGCCCATGTAATCAGTATAATGTTATATTGATGTATATCACTGAGTATTTAATGATGGTAGATATACACCTGCACACCTGTGCCATACTGCAAGTGTGACTGTGATGGCCAAATGCTAACTGCATAGAATGGTGATATACTCCACTACAAAAACACATGCATTACTAAGCCAGCAATATACATAGTATCATCCCATGTCAACAGTTCTCAGGAAGCATATCACTACAGCTGTTATGTATGGAAAGTGTAATCAAATGGCAGCAGTGATCATCAATACATTACCTCACATCACAGATTGTAAAACTCTCTTGTAGGCCTATTGTACATCCACACCTCAACATAGCATATGTGGATGTCAGCAGCACTGACATGTGCAATGTTCATAGCGCCATTGGACATTACTAGGCTAATGGCCAACATCACATAAAATCATAGCCATTATTATATCATGTAAACCAAAACTGATATACACACACCCACACACACACACACATATATATATATATATATATTATATATGTATATGAAGATAGTAAGGGTATGTGCATATGTGTGTATGTGTTTGTGTTACATACTGCCTCTGACTATATGTGACATGTGCACCACCCCATGACAAAATTGACAGTCACACATCCAGTGGTCTGGAGATGGCTTGCAAAGACTGAAAGAAGGACTCTGCTTCATGATGTGTGTATTCATGTTTGAGATTATGTCATCCTTCAGTTCTCTGCAGGAAGGATGTGACATGGACAGAGGGAAAAGGGGATGTTGGATTCATGGGGCTATGTTAAAGGTTCTCCTGAGTAGTAATTAAATGAAAAGAGGAAGGATGTTACATGGACAAATGAAAAGGAGGTGTTAGTATAACACAAGAGAAATGCTGCCAGCCCAGCTAGCTGGAATTCTATAAATTATTTTATGTCATTTGTGAAAATTAATATGATTTATATAGACGTGTGACAGCAGGAGATACTGCCAGCCCAGCTATCTGTAATTTCATAAATAAGTCTATGTCATTTGAAAATATTTATATGATTTATACAGAACTGTATGTTATGTACTGAGCTAAAATGTAACCGCAAGATGCCCTGATGGCCTAGAATAGAAATGTATATAAACTATTGCAATTGTGTAACTGTATATGTTTTAACAGTAGAAACTGGGACATAAAAGGTTAACTTGAAAAACTTAAAGAAAATAAGTTGAAATTAAACTGTTTTAGGATTTTGCCATAAAAGTTCTCTCAGTTTCACTGTAGCAGACTCACTGTCTAGAGCTAGATGTTTTTTGTATTGTCTTGGAAGAGAAGTGATTACTAGGTTTGAGATGCAGAAGTGTTTTATTGTTTTATGACTTTCAGGATCTGCAAACATCTAAGAGATATGTATTTTTCACAAAGAGATGCTACAAATGCTTGTACTTTCTGAAAATGGAGGTGGCGTGGGAACTAAAGTCAGGTGACAAAAAGTGATATCATCCAAGTTAACCCAGCAGTAATATTTGATATTAATTTAAGAACTCTTTGATAAAGAGAGGAGGCATTTTGCACTTTGTCTTTGACCTGGAAACATCCACTCACCACTTCTGCCTGCTTGTTGTTCTGCAGGTAAGTTAACTAGGGTACAGTAATTCCTCTTAATTGCAGTTAGGAATATAGTGAAGTATAGCATTTATTTGAAACTGTCCTGCAATGTTGTTTTAAATATGTCCTGTGATTTTGAACTCTAGAGTTACTGTAATGATATACTGAGTATTGTCCTGTTCTTTTATTATTCATTATTAAACACATTTAAACCTATCTATGTGGCTGATATTTGTGAGACATATTTAAGCTCTTAGAGTACTTGCATATGTATTTGGTGACATTGTACAGGCCACTCCTAAATAGCCTTGCTCTTTGACGACCATTTGGATTAATAATAACATTACACAGAAGGATTGGACACCCATGTTAAGGGACTTAAAAGTAACTTATAAGAGTGGTTGTTGGCAGTGGAAACTACCTTATAGTCTGGGCAGAAGAGGGCATAGCTAGCAAACCTGTGCCAGCCTTTCCCCGGAGTGTGTGTTTGTATATAAATCAAATCTCAAAGAGTGTGTGTCAGCTACTTGCGGAGGGACACAAAGCACTGACTGGACAGAGAGGGTGCTGGAGGTTTTAGCTTGGCCAATCAGTTGAGATCTCAACCCTAAAACTGTGCCAGTGGGGAGTCTTACTGGGGATCTACAGAAAGAGGGAGAAAGCAGCCGCAGACTGACTGTGGTCTCTGTGTGCTCTTAGGGGAAATTGTACTTTACTGTGTATGTACTTGTCATCCTCCCATTATGTACATATCCCACTGTTGCCAGTGGTGAGGATTGAGGCTCCTTGATTACTGGGCCAGTGCAGGGGTATCACATATTAATTGGTTGGCAGTGGTGGGATAGCCACATCACATATTAATTGGCTCATAGTGGTGTGGATATTGAATTCCTGTAGCCTGTGTACAGTGGTCACTGAAGGTGTTTGTACTCTCAATCAGCCATGAAGTGAACATTCTGAGTTTCATATCACGTGTTTTTTTTTTTTTTTTTTTTTTTGTTAGCTTAGTTAGTCAGGGAGAGCAGGCAAGCATGTTTGCAGAGCAGTATGGCAAGCTGACAAAGAGCCAGTTGGCTGAGTTGTGACAGGCTAAAGGACTGGTGCATGGAAACCTAATTAAGGAAGACATGATTGCAGATTTGGGCACAGCTGCATCACAGACCAGCAGTCAGGAGGACAACCAGGCTGGCCTTGGAGATGTACAACTCTCAGAAAATGGACAGCTCAACCTTTCCACAGAGGACTTAAAAATCTGTCTGGAGTAAAAGAGACTTGAGCTGCAGGCCAAGCACTTGGATATAGAAGCAGCAGAGAGACTGAGACATCTAGAGGCTGAGGTAAATGAGAAACTGCAACATCTAAAGGCTGAGGAAAATGCAAAAGTTCGATGCCTGGGAAGGTGAGGGGAATGAGAGGCAGAGGCAACATGAAAAGGAGATGCTGACTCTTTGCCAGACTCATGGAGGTAATGGAGAAGGGAGTAACCAAACCCCAGGAGTAACAAAGGTCAGTACATTTTTCCACAATTTACAGAGAGGGATAATTTTGAAAGTTTCATTCATATGTTTGAAATGGTATGTCAACAGTATAATGTTGACCAATGGCTCTGGGTACGGTTCCTGACCCCCTTACTCCTTGGTAAAGCTGTAACTGCAATTTCTAAATTATCTGATACTGATTTCTTAAATTATAATACAGTCAAGAATTGTTTGTTAAAATGTTTTAAGTTAACACCTGAAGGTTATAGGAAAATGTTTCATGAGCATAGATACAAGGCAGCCAAAAATGTGTGTGACTATGTTGCTGAACTAAGCACTTATTTTCATAGGTGGGTGAGTGGATGTCAGGTCACCACTGTTGAAGGGCTGGCAGACATTTTGGTGAGGGAACAAGCCCTTAGCACTTTGTCTGAGGACATGAGACTCTGGTTAGCTGATATACACTGCAATACTGCAGATGAGTTGTGGAAGAATGGGGACCTGTACCTAGCAGGCAGGGCATCACTGCACAGGATAGGGACACCCAGTGCTGTTGATGGGTCTAAGGGAACTCATGGTGGGCAGCCCAGACTGCCTCAACAGAGTCTTCCAGTAGCCAGGAATGCCACTAGTCCAGGTACACATCCAGGACCAAGGGTTAAATGTTTTAAATGCAACTAGTGGGGGCATGTAACATATAGATGTCCATGGAGCCAAGGTGAGGAGCAAAAAGTGGATGAGCCAGTAAGTGGGAATGACAAAATGCCAGCAGTAAGTTGTCTCGAGACAACAAGGGTACCAAACTACCACAACAGGTTATATCCTATCTTAGTAAATGGGAAAAAGGCCATTGCTCAGAGGGACACAGCATCTGCCTAACCATTGTGAAGCCTGCAATGGTTAAAGAGGGGCACTACCTGCTAGGGCATTCTACTCCAGTCAGAGCTTTTGGAAGGACCCCATTCCAGATACCTTTGGCTAGGGTTCACCTTGACTGGGAGGGTGGAAAAGGAAGCAAGCAAGTAGGTGCGTTTGAGGATATCCCTGCAGATGTCCTGATAGGGAATGATTTTGATAATGCAGTACCTTGTGTGCATGCAGTTACATGCAGTCAGGCTTGGAGACAAGCATGTGGGCATGGTAGCCTGTGGGAGACCCAGATAGACCACACAATTGCAGCCAGGACTGGTAAGGTGGTTACTTCAGGGAGGGAGATACCCTGTAGCAGTGAGACTGAAGGTAAACCACAGCTGCTTTTAGGTATTGATGTTCCGTTGGACAGAGTGACTGCAAGGGCAGAGGTGAATAGTAGTACCAGGGCTGACAGTGAGGCACCGCTGTCAGAGAATACCAGACTTCCTGTGGAAGGAGAGCTGGGAAGGGTTACAAAGACAGAGCTGAGACAGGCTCAGCTCTCAGACCCTACATCACAAGGCCTGAGGGAGGTAGCTAGTGAGGCACATGATTTTCAAAGGAAGGCTGAATCTGTATACTGATGCAAAGGGTTACTTGTATAGAGAATGGACCTCTGGGGGAGGGATAGAGTCTGAGAGAATAAAGCAGTTGGTAGTGCCTAAAGCCTAGCATCTGGCACTTCTAGCCATATCCCATGATATTCCTTTTGCAGGTCATATGGGCATAAAACATACAAAGAGACATATTATGCAGAACTTTTATTGGCTTAGGATTTCGAGACATGTAACAGGGTACTGCAGGACCTGTGAGCAGTGCCAAAAGGTAGGCAAGGCAGGAGACAAGGTGAAAGATTCTTTGATGCCTTTGCCTGTGACTGAGGAGCCATTTCAGAGGGTAGCTATGGATATTGTGGGGCCTCCGAGTACCCCAAGTTCCACAGGGAAAAAGTATATCTTAGTGGTAGAAGATTATGCTACCAAATACCCTGAAATGGTGGCTGTGTCCTCCATTGAGGAAGAAAAGGTGGCAAATTCTTTGTTAGAGATTTTCAGCAGGGTAGGTTTCCTAAAAGAAATACTGACTGACAGAGGCGCCAATTTCATGTCAGACCTGCTGGATTGCCTGTGGAAGCACTGTGGGGTGAAGCACCTAAAGACCACCCTCTACCATCCCTAGACTAATGGTTTTGTTGAGAGGTTAAACACTACACTCAAGTCTATGCTATAGGCATTTGCAGACCAGTGTAATAGGGACTGGGACAAATAATTGTCCCATCTGTTGTTTGCTTACAGAGAGGTGCTCCAGGAATCCACAGGTTTTTCACCCTTTGAGTTGCTGTATGGGCATAGATTGAGGGGACCTCTAGATTTGATTTGAGATGATTGGGAGGGTGAGTTTGAAACCCACAAGAAGTCTGTTGTAGCATATATCCTAAGCCTCAGGACAAGGCTCAGGAAAATCAAGGGCTTGGCCCAAAAGAACCTAGCAGAAGCCCACAGCAGAAATAGGTCTGGTATTATAGAAATGCTCGAGCTAAAGAGTATGCCATAGAGCAACAGGTAATGGTTCTCATTCCTGTCAGACACAAGCTGCAGACAGCTTGGGAAGGACCTTACAAAGTGGTAAGGAAGATCAGTGATGTTAACTACATGGTAGAACTACTAGGCAGGAGGCAGGCACACAAACTGTATTATGTTACATGATGAAACCTTACCATGATAGGGAGGCCCTTGTGCTAAGTATTGGCAGTAAGAGGCAGGAGAAGTCTGAGGGGAATCTTTGGCTACAGGGAACCAGCCAGCCAAATCCCAAATTACTATGGTGGAGCCTAGGGTTGCAGGCATATGATTGGGACAGTGCAGAACTGTACGGGGGTCAGCAATGCCAAGGTAGTTGTAATCTGAAGACAGGGAAAGCGGATAAGGTATCCCCAGATAGTCAACCCTCTCAAGCAGCATTTTTCAAGCGTCACTTGTAAAACTAGCTTGAGTTTTATTTTGGGGGGATGAAGTGTGACACAAGGGAAATACTGCTAGGCTAGCCCTGCAGTACTTCTCTTGTGTCACACAATGGAAATACTGCTAGCCCAGCTAGCTGGAATACTGTAAATAATTATATGTCACTTGTGGACATTATTATGGTTTATATAGAAGTGTAACAGAAGGAGACACTGCCAGTCCAGCTATCTGGAATTTTGTAAATAAGTCTGTGTCATTTGTGAATATTGATATTATCTATACAGAACTGTTTATTATGTACAGCGCTAAAATGTAACCACAGCATGCCTGCTGGCTTAGAATAAAAATGTATATAAACTATTGTGATTGTGTAACTGCATATGTTTTACTAGTAGAAACTGGGACATAAAAGATTAACTTGCAAAACTTCAAGAAAATAAGTTGAAATTAAATTGTTTCACGATTGTGCTATAAAAGTTATCTCTCATTTTCAGTGTAACAGGCACAATGTCTAGAGCTAGAAGTTTTTTTGTATTTTCTTGGAAGAGAAGTAATTACTAGGTTTGAGATGCAGACATGTTTTATTGTTTTATGACTTTCAGGATCTGCAAACATCTGAGAGATGTATTTTTCAGAGAGAGATGCTAAAATGTGTGTACTTTCTGAGAAAGGAGGTAGTTTGGGAACTAAAGTCAGGTGACAAAAAGTGATGTCATCCAAGCTAACCCAGCAGTAATATTTGATATTAATTTAAGAATTATTTCAGGGAGAGAGAGAGAGAGACTGTGCATTTTGCACTTTGTCTTTGACCTAACAAGAACATCCACTCATCAACACCTTCTGCACTTGCCTTGCTGTAAGTTTCTAGGGCATAGTAACACTTTTTAGATGCAGATAGGAATATAGTAAAGATTAGTTTAGATGTGAATATAGTGACGTATAGCTTAGGTGGTTTGTTTATTTATTTGAGACTGTCCTGGAATGTTGTTTTAAATATTTCCTGTGATTTTGAACTCTGAAGTTACTGTGTTGATTTACTGAGTATTGTCTTGTTCTTTTATTATTTATTATTAAATATATTTAAACCTATCTTTGTGGCTGATATTTGTGAGACATATTTAAGCTCTTAGTGTACTTGCATATGTATTTTGTGACACTGTACAGGCCATTCCTAAATAGCTTTGCTCTTGGTCAGACTACCGTTTGTTTTAACAGTAACATTACACAGTAGGATTGGGCCCTCTTTGTTAAAACCTTAAAATTAGCTTAGAAGAGTTGTTGGTGGCAGTGGGAACTACCTTATAGTCTGGGCAGAAGGGGGCATAGCCTTACTTTTGGTTAGACTACCATTTGAATTAATAGTAACATTACACAGTAGGATTGGAGACTGATATTACAAGCCTTAAAAGTAGCTGATGAGTGGTTGATGGCAGTGAAAACTACCATATAGTCTGGGCAGAAGGGGGTAGAGCTAGTAAACCTATGCCAAACTTTCCTAGGAGTGTGTGTGTTTGCATATATATCAAACCTCAAAGAGAGTCTGTGTGTGTGTGTGTGTGTGTGTGTGTGTGTGTGTGTGTGTGTGTGTGTCAGCTACTTGAGCAGGGGCATGAAGCACTGGTTAGACAGAGAGGGTGCTGGAGGTTTTTCCTTGACTGCTCAGCTGAGATCAAAACCCTATAGATGTGCCAGTGGGGAGTAGATTGACTGTGGTCTCTCTGTACTCTTAAGGGAAATTGTACTCTACTGTGTGTGTACTTGTCATCCTCCCTATGTGTACATCCCCCACTGTTGCCAGTGGTGAGGATTGAGGCTCCTTGATTACTGGGCCAGTGCAGGGGTTTCACAGTTGGATTCATGGGGGTATGTTAAAGGTCCTCCTGAGTGCTAGCTAAATGTAAAGAGATTCAAAAGATCATACAGTGGCCATACTGTACTACCAGCCACACACACAGCAATTGACTGAAATGACATTTGAACATTAAACCTGTGTAGGTATAGAAGCTGGATTCTACACAATGTAAGAGTAGCACCACTACATATGTATGACTTTAATAGTGTCATTTCTAAACAGTGTAAGAGTAGCACCACCACATATGTATAACTTTAATAGTGTCATTGTGCAATTTATAGAGGATGATAGCATCAATATAGGCTGAAAAGAAGATGTTGGGAGGAGTCTTATCACAGTGAAAATTGTCTCAAAAACATTATTTTAATAAACACACACTAAAGTTCACTGCTGTGAGATTAGAACCCCATACTGTCTAGATACAGGCACCGGAGAACAAAGTACTTAATGTTAGTGTCTCATCACCAGTGTAGCTTTCATAGTATCAGATAACACTTTATAGCTGATGACATCATCATTGTCTGGTGAGAAGAAGATGGTACTGGGAGTGTCCCACATGCTGCTCTAAAATGTTTTCTAGAATGTGAACTAATTGAACACAAGCACACACCAGTTGATCACACTGAGACTAGAACCCATACTTGGCTATCTGTAGAACACAGTCCTTGACATTAGCACCACAGCATGAGTGTGGCTTTTATAGTGTCAGGCAACACTTTATAGCTGATGACATCATCAGTGTCTGGTGAGAAAAAGATGGTGCTAGCAGTGTCTCATATGCTGTTCTAAAATGGTCTACAGAATGTGAACTAACTGAAGACAAACACACACAAGTTGACTACAGTGAGTCTAGAACCCCTACTTAATTACCTATAAAACACAGTACTCAACACAAGTGGCACAGCACAAGTGTGGCTTTCATAGTGTCAGATAACACTTTATAGATGTTGACATCATCAGTGTCTGGTGAGAAGAAGATGATAGTAGGAGTGTCTCCCATGCTGTTTTAAAATGATTTCCAGAGCATGAACTAACTGAACACAAATATACACACAAGTTGTCTGCAGTGAGATTAGAACCCCTGCATAACACAGTACTTAATGCAAGCACCACAGCACAAGTATGGCTTTCATTGTGTTAGACAACACTTTATAGCTGATGACATCATCAGTGTCTGGTGAGAAGAAGATGGCACTAGCAGTATCTCACATGCTGTTCTAAAATGGTCTCCAGAATGTGAACTAACTGAATACAGACACACTGATTGACCACAGTGAGACTGGAACCCCTACCTATCTACAGAACACAGTACTTAATGCAAGTTCAACAGTATAAGTGTGGCTTTCATATTGTCAGACAACACTTTATAGTTGATGATATCATCAGTGCCTGGTGAGAAAAAGATGGTAGGAGTTTTTCACATTCTGTTCTAAAATGGTCTCCAGAATGTGAGCTATCTGAACACAAACAGACATGCATCCCAGTTGACTGCAACCCCTACCTAACAATCTGCAGAACACAGTACTTAATGCATGTGCTACAGCACAAATGTGGTTTTCATAGTGTCAGACAACACTTTATAGCTGATGACATCAGCAGTGCATGTCTGGGAAAAGATGTTGGGAGACATGCATGAAATGGCTGTGTAGGCATGTATGACTGTAACATTTTTTGATCCTCCTGACACTTGACTTCTGACATGAGGATACAGACTCATGTTCTTCTGATCACACACACACACACACACACACACACACACACACACACACACACACACACACACACACACACACACACACCAGTCCACTACAGTGAGATTAGAACTCTTACCTAACTAGTTACACAAGCTAGAAAACACACTACTTAGCACAAGCACCATGGCACAAATATGACTTTTATACTGTTGCTAGACACATTATAGCTGATGACATCCGTAGTGTACATTTGGGAGAAGGTGTTGGGAAGCCTTTATGAAATGGATGTATAAGCATGTACTACTGTAAAAAATGTTATTCTCCATGACACTTGATACAGACTCATGCTCTTCTTACTATGTGCAACACACATCAGTTGACAACAGTGAGATTAGACCCCCTACCTGACAAGTTACACTAGCTAGAGAACACAGTACTTAATGCAAACACAACAGTATAAGTCTGATTTTTATATTGTTGCTGGAATACTGGATGACATCATCACTGCGTGGTTCCAAAACTTTGCAAGCTGGAGGACTCCTCTTATAAAGGAAATATTTTGGGGAACCCTATAGGTGGCGGGGGTCTATATAGAATATTTGAACATTCAAAAATTCGCGCATCATATTGTCGACACCATATGATTGGATTTTTTAATGTTTGAATGCTGCAACAGAGATGTCCGTACAGCACGGAATGGGAACATTTCCCCTTTCTGCAGTGTACTGCGATCTCAGAGTTGGTATATTTAAAGAGCAGGGGTGTGGGGAGTGCAGGGGGGCTTACCTTCTTGCTTAAAATGTTCAGGTAGGTGTTTTGTATAGTTTATTTTTTTTTATTAGATATTCAAACTTTTGAAAGTTTATTCATATGGTGTCGACCATATAACAGTCAAACTTTCAAAAGTTCGATTAATTAATATAGATCCGGTGGCAGTACACATAAGTTACTTTTGGCTCAACCCCTCCAACCAGCCCCCCCCCCCACCATGCAGCCATTTCAATGTCCCATTATTTGGCTATTTCTCCCCAGCTGCCATAAACAGTGTTCAAAATTCTCAGTGTGCATACTGTTTTCTACTTTACTTCTACAATGATTACAGATATTTGATTTAATTTGAAACTTTTATTTTAAATGTTATAGCACAAGTACTGATTTGCTAAAGCTAATCAATCCAATACAGTCTCAAAATAAAAACAGACTTAGCATTAAATATTATCTGCCTTTAAAACTGACATTCACTGAAACAGCTTTGAAACCCACATTCAAATAAAATGCATCTGGCCCGTGGTGGATTAAGTTTACCTTTGGGCTGTTTTCAAAGCATAGGTAGCTTGCAAACATTTTTAGGACCATGCAAAAGTTCTTTGATTCACCTTCCTGATTGTATAATTAAATTTTAATATACAATAATTAAATTATATCTTTTGTATAATACAGCACCACTTGCTAGAGCATGTTTTAAATATATAGTTTTGCACATTTTTCCAGTAAGTAATGAAGCAAAACATATGAACCAATAATGGCAAAACTGCCAAATTCAGAACATTTCAACCATAAAAGGCCACTCAAACTTCTATCATTACAATCGACCAATATCAGTCAATATGCACAATCTCTGCAGAAGTAAGTCACCTGAATAATTCCACCTTAAAGAGATCTGTAACTAATGAAAATGTTGCTGGTAGCAAACAACTTCATATTTCAGTGTTTAATCTACAAATTCAGTGCCTGCTGCCCTTGAAGAATAAATTGCCTACTTATGTTACGTTAAAAAATGGTAAGCTGGTAATATTGCATGGATGGCAAACTGAAAGCAGGTTCATAGTTATTAGGCATTGCATTCAAATGGGGACGTTTTCAGGACTTCAGCACCCCACCCCCTGAAAATGCAACACAGTATCAGCAATCCATCAATATGCTATGGGAGTAGAACCCACAGCCTTCTGCATTAAAATGCAAGTATGCTTCCTGTTGTTCTACTAATACTGCTTTAAAGATCTGTACCACAATATTGATAACATTTTCTAGCTAGCTAAACAAAACAGTTGCACATTGTAAACAAACAGCATGAGGAGCAGTAAACATATCTTCCCTTGAAGCTCACAATTCCTTGAAAATGCACTTGAAACTAAATTCCTTGAAAAATGCACTTGTCATAATAGCGGGACATAGGGCCAAAACTATGGACACATTTTAATTATTGCTCTTATAAAAACTTAGAAAGTTAATAGAACAACAAGTTTTGCATTAGTATGAATTTTCTGAAGGATATGAAGTCTAAAGCTCAAATTATTGCCATTATTTTCTCACTTTGGTCCTCAATGATTTGCCAGGGATTTTCCATAAAAACCCAATTTTATTAGAAACAGACTAAAAATAAGAGGCAAAAATCTGGACATTCTGCAAAAAACGGTATAGCTGAAGGGTGTGCTGCCTACCTCTTACACACACACACACAAACACACACACACACACACACACACACACACACACACACACACACACACACACACACATACACACACACACACACATACACAATACCTCTCAACCTCTTCAGTGCAAGAAATATGGATAAAGTCTGTCATAATAGGGGGAACAAATGGCCAAAACTAAGGACTTCACTAACACCAATTTAAATTTTGCTCTTATAAACTTAGAAAGCTGACAGGACAACAAGTTTTGCATTAGTATGAATTTTCTGAAGTATACGAAATCTAAAGCTCAAATGCCTGCCATTATTTTCTGAATTCAGCCCTCAGTTATTTGCCAGGGATTTGCCAGAAAAGCACAATTTTATGAGAAACAGACCAAAAAATATGAGGCATAATTTTGACATTCTGCAAAAATCTGTACATTTGAGGGGTATGCTGCTGACCTGTCACACACACGCACACACACACGTGCACGCGCGCACACACACACACACACACACACACACACAAGGCAACAAGTTTTGCATTACTACAACTTTTCTTTCTGAAGGATATGAAGTATAAAGCTCAATCCTGAATGAATTGCCAGGGATTTGCCAGAAAAACTCAATTTTTATGAGAAGCAGACCAAAACTATGAGGCTAAAATCTGGACAGTGGACAAATATGTTTTTTATTCAATCCTTAAAATAAATAAATAAATAAATAATAAATACCTTTAGGGTCTTTTCAAAAGATCATCTTGATCAGCTCTGCAGTACTGGTAAAAGGAACTGACCAGCATAAAACAACTACGTTAAATGACTGGAGAGAAACTAACAGTTTGTTTAAATTTCCCTCCAAATTCCAATGGCCAGACAGAAAACATAGGGCAAACAAGCAGTTGTTTCATGTTCGCTGCAAACACGTAAGTTATTACTTATTATTCCTCTGTAAAAATGCATGGCAAGCAGCTGGTTAGCTGCAAATGCAGAAGTCACCTTGGGAATCAGCACCTTCTTTGACTTAACTGTGGAATAACCTACCAGTTCCTTGATTCTTCTTTTCTTCTAGCCACAAAAAAAAAAAAGAAATTTATTAAATAGCTTTTGTCAACACAGCAGGCTGCTAAAGTGCATCAACTGCAGGTGGTGACTCTGCTGTGGCCAAAGCTGGTTCCTCAGACCACTCATCTTTTCATTGGTCCTACTATTGTAGTCCCTATAGCCACCAAGGACTGGAGGTTACACATGTCCTCTGCAGCTGTTGGAGTGCCCTTGGTGGGCAAGGGAGAGAGAAAGGGCAGAGAATGTGACTCTGTCTACTCAGGAGGTTGTGCTCATCTCTAAGGAGGTCTTTGTTGGCAAATGTGGGTATGTTTCTTCAGAAATTCTGTCAAAAGAAGCAAAACACTTAAATATATGGCTTCTCCTGTCTCAGTTTTCCTGTAAAGAAGTTATTTTCCTGGCTTAGCTCAAGGTTTAGTGCAGGCTCTTGACCCTTCCTGTATGGCTATTTCTGGTAAAAGAAAATAGAATTCTTAATTTTGTCAAGATATTGACTCTCTAAATGATTTTGTAGGGGCAGCTTGTGTTTTGTCTCTACAGATTTTTATTTCTGTTTCAATGGAGAGTGTGGCTTTGGCCATTCCATTTGAAGGACTCTCTTTATCTGTATTAGCAGAAAGAAACATATTTTTTAGTGGAGAAAACACTGATGCTTCTCAGTCCGTCAGGAAGTATTATGATTTGTTACAGTGAAATTTCCAGACCCTTATTGTATTCCTCCTCTTCTTTCTACTTTGGAGGTCATTTTTGCACAGCTTGTGTTTTGCCTGACAACCAGTCTGCATACCCTGGAAAACAGACAGACTGTATAATGTTCCTCAGTCTTTTCAGTTTTTATACACTCATCCCAGATCAGATCCAACAGCTATGGCGTTTATGAACCCAACTGCTGCTAAGCATTTGGTTAACACTAATCCCTCTCCTTGTGAGGATGTGAAGGCTTTTGAAAGGTTTGGGGAAAAAGTTTATTCTTCTACAACACTTGTTTTTAGAATTCTCAGCTGTCAAACTCATATGTTTATGATTGCCTCTTCTGAGAATACAAAGAGTGTTTTTGGCATTTGTTTTCTTTTCTGAAGAGAAATCTGCTTCATGTGATTAGGTTGCCTCTGGGTCTCAAATGGTTATCCACTGCTTGAAATATGTTCATGATTTTGCTGATGACATTTCCATGGTTGTTACCACTGAAACTGTTTTGAGGAGGCTTGTTTCGATGCATTCTGAAAACCTTTCAGAAGATTTAAAAAATGAAGTTTTGAATTCTCCCTTAGATAAAGAATTAGGTTTGGACAATCTGTTACTGAGGTTCTTATGAAGTGTTATGAGGGAAGTATGCTGATTAATGGGTTCTCTCAGATTTTCAGTTTTCTTTCTCAAAGTTGGCCAAGGGGTTTAATGCTCCCCTACTACATTCTTTTAAGGGGAAAAAAACAGTACCCGCAAGCTGCTAAGTAAACATTTATAATGTTATAGCAGGGGATTTCTAAAAAGTAGTGCAACCCCCAGAAGTAAGAACTGCCTAATATGTCTGTATGACTGTTTAGAAGACTTCCACCTCTCCAACCCTGGCAAGCCCTAAATCCATCAAGTTTACCTTTCATAGGTTCATAGGTGTTTACTAGTCTAATGACCACAAGGGCCTTTTTTAGGCCTAGCCATGCATCCCAAATCTCTGACAAGTTCTGATACCCTTGATAAATGAAGCAGGGGCTTGGGAGATGAAACATTTACAAGTTAGGGCCTGTGAGGTGAACCATTTGCAGGTTTCCTGTGCCCATTAGAGACATACAGTAGTTGCCAAACCAGGGATGAATTTCCTGTTCCCCATCCAATTGTCCAGGTTGCACTTGAATTGGGTTGGGGGAACTCTACTTCACATGGATGGGGAGCCTGTTCCAGAGACAAGATAATCTTATATTAGTACTAGGCTAACTGCCCTTGTGGGCAATTTTAAGCCTAGCTAATTACCTCATGTGAGAATCAAACTCAACATCTTGAATCTGTAAGGTAAACACCTTAACCACTATGCCAACCTTTCTTGACTCCTTTTGGCAGTAGAAGTCTCTTCCTCCCTTTGAGGGATTCTTCCACACTTACCTGAAATAACTCTTCTTTTTCTTCTGGTCATGGAGCATATACACTCTCATGGGGCTGTTAGAAGCTCTGCATCCTCCTCTTTTAGGAAAAGGGTTTTATTCAAAAATGCTTGTTATTCCAAGTTCTATTTGTTATCCCTTAATTTACATTTGAGTTTTCTGGTAACCTTAGATTTAAAAAAATGCATATCATAATATTCCTAGATCCACATATCAAAGGTTTCTAAAGGTTTTCTGACTGGAGAACATTATCAGTTACTTAGTGTCACAAAAGGAAATATTGCCATCCCAGCTCACTGGAAATTTGTAAATAATTATATGTCATTTGTGAATATGAACATGATTCATATGCTTGTCTTACAAATGTATTAGAACTGTTTGCCATATTGTATAGACGTGTGTTGAAGAGATATTTTATACATGATTGTAATTGTTTAGATGTATGCATTTTAACAGGAGATTAACTTGCAAAACATAAGAATAGTTGAGATTGAAGTACTGTATTGCTGGACCATAAACAAGAGATGTTATCTTTTACTTTCAGTCAACAGGAGACAGGACATCTATACTAGGGGACTCTGTGTTCCCTTGAAAGAGAGATAATTACTAGGCTTGAGATGTAGAAGTGTTTTACTGTTTTAGGACTTTCAGGATCTGCAAACATCTGAAGGCTATGTATTTTTCGTAGGGAGATGCTAAATGCTGATAGCTTCTGACAATGGGGGTTGAGCTTGGGAACTAAAGTCAGGTGACAAAAAGTGATGATTTTCAAGGGAAGGGGGAATCTGTATACTGGGATAACGCATTACTGTATAGATCATGGACCCCTGAGGGAGGGCTAGAGGGCGCGAGAATACAGTAGTTGATAGTGCCCAGAGCCTAATGCCTGGCACTCCTAGCCATATCATATGATATTCCCTTTGCAGGTCATATGGGCATAAAGCTTATGAAGAGACATAAACTGCCACTTCCACCAAGGAAACTAGACCAACTCCGATAACAGGAACCACAAGCTGCAGCGTATAGTAAAACACTTTATTGATGACAGTTTACCTAGGTTTCATCTTTATTTTACAGACCTCTTCAGAACAAATATCATATCAAACACAAGTTCTTTATATACCCTCCCCCCTCACAATTAACACATTCAATTAATTAATTATTCACTTGCCAGTCAAATATTTTAAAAATTATTAATTTTAACTTTTAAAGTACATTTCTTTAAGTGCTATGTAAATTTATGTATAAATTATAATTTAATGTGTACATTGAGCTACATACATATAAAATATTTCATATAACTATGTAAATTGTTAAAAAATTACAAAAAAATTGTTAATAAATATTTCAATTTATATAAACCTTATAACCACTGCAAATACTCCTAACAAATACATAAATGCGTTCAAATGTTATCAATTGGTCAACCTAAAATATGTTTTCATTTTAAAATAGGGGCTATACTTATATTTTCATTAATACCCAGGAAAACGGTGACATCCAACCTCAGTTGCCATTTGATTTCACAAATATCTAAATGTACATCAAGGATGCCACCCTGATTATCCTTTTTAATTTGCTGTATAATACAAAACTTAAATTCATGTCCCGGATATTGCCTTATATGTCCAGCTAATGCATTTGTAGTCCTCATATGTTTAATATCTAAAACAAGTTCACTTATTCTTTCCCGTATGTTTTTCCTATATAAAAGGCAGAATATTGTATGCATTTTCCTAAGTAAACTACATTTTTACTGTGACAGTCAAAGTGTCCTTGGATGTTAATGGGCACGTCCGCCACAGAAATTTTATTACCAGTAATTAAAATGTATTTACATATACTGCATCTTCCACATTTAAAATTTCCTTTTTGTGTACTTGTTCCACTACAGTTGTTATTATGTTGACTACCCATTTCCAATAATTGCTTATTGGACTCTGTGTTGCCTTGAAAGAAAGATAATTACTAGGCTTGAGATGTAGAAGTGTTTTACTGTTTTAGGACTTTCAGGATCTGCAAACATCTGAAGGCTATGTATTTTTCGTAGGGAGATGCTAAATGCTGATAGCTTCTGACAATGGGGGTTGAGCTTGGGAACTAAAGTCAGGTGACAAAAAGTGATGATTTTCAAGGGAAGGGGGAATCTGTATACTGGGACAACGCATTACTGTATAGATCATGGACCCCTGAGGGAGGGCTAGAGGGTGCGAGAATACAGCAGTTGATAGTGCCCAGAGCCTAACGCCTGGCACTCCTAGCCATAGCCTATGATATTCCCTTTGCAGGTCATATGGGCATAAAGCTTATGAAAAGACATATTATGCAGAACGTTTATTGGCCTGGGATCTCCAGAGATGTAACAGGGTACTTCAGGACTTGTGAGCAGTGATAAGAAAATACAAAGCGAACTGAACGACCAGGAAAAGTAAAATTTTATTGAGCACTTTCATCAGTTTTTAACTATGACTTCTTCAGAATAAAATCAAGTTACACATTGAGTCTTATATAACCAGTGCAATAAATCAATTAAAAAAACTGTAAAAAGTACATCCACTTTTAAAGGTACAGGCTCCCTTAATGCATTTTACTAGCAAGTCATGTAAATTTTGACCATAGGTATTATATCTGTTTATAACTATATTTTCATAACCAAGAACAGATAAAATCAATAACATTCTGGTCATGGCTGTAAATAACATGGAATATTTAAATGCAGAAGTCTGCTTTTAATTAAAAAAAACTGCTAAGTGAAACCATATCATTAAGCCCTGGGCTTGTGATGGCATTGACCCTCAATTGCCATAATAGTTCTTTATACTCAACTAAATGGTCAATAGGGCCACCCCTTTCATCTATGATGATCTGTTCAAACTATAAACTTGAAATAGTGACCTGGGTGAAGGTTGATATGTTTGGCTAATGCATTTGTAATGTTACATTTATCTATATCATAAATATGATATCAGGTAACTGAACACGGAGCTGCCAAGGCTGAAACGTCTCTTATCACAACTGCAACAGCAAGCAAAAGTCCATAAATATAAAAATAAAAATAAAGATTCTATGTATAAAACACAGGTTTATTAATGATGGTAAGCGCTTTCACTTAGGAGCTTCTTCAGACCAAAAAATACATAAGAAAAAAGGCACATATATATAGCAAGCAAGACAATCATTATCAATCATTCAATTAACTTCCATTAAAGCTGTATACCCAAGGTAAACCTACAATTTACACATCTATGTACAACAAATATAAAAAAAATATATATATAATATAAAAATAGGGCTGTACAAGACATTAATTCAACACATCCATATCAATACAATATGATTCTTAACACTAAAGATGTCATGAACATGAGAATACATACATTTTTAAGACGTTTTAAAACAACAGCTAAACTATTTGTGCAACCTCCTCCTTTTTAGGATGGGCTTAACAGATGCCCTCTCATTTAAGCCCTTAGCCCTGTCCGCTTTTAAAATGATAATCCAGCATGTTTCCCTATATTCAGTATATGTTTTAACATCTCCCTCCCTCATACTCGGTTCAATTGCCTCCACAACCCTAAATCTAAAAGTGTGATGTACTCCTTGCTCAGTGACATGTTTTGACAGGGCATTGTTAGGAAGATTCTTCTTTATATTATACAAGTGTTCCCTCATTCCATCATGTAATACTCTATTAGTTTATCCTACGTAGAATGCCCCGCAGGATTCACATTCCGCTAGGTATACCACATGGGGGGTCATGCAATTGTGAACACTTCTAAACCTAAAATCTTTATCTAAATCTGGATGATGGAAAATCTCTATGGTATTTATATAACTACAAAAGTTGCAAGAACCACATTGTTCAGTGTAACCAAAACCTATCTTTTCCATACCCCTTTGACTAGTGTATAAAAGTCTCTTCAAACTCTTATGATTTTTAAACCTGAACCTGGGCACGCTACCTACTATCTTACCAGTAGCATCATTGACCAACAAAATCGGCCAATGTTGTTGGAACAATTTCGTAACAAACCCCGTGTCACTGGTATAATATAGTGGGATCTTAGTAACACTAATTCTACCATCACTCCTTAAACTTTCAGAGGGGTTAGATGGACCAAAATATGGTTTAGCTTTGGTCTCCCTCAAACGAGCCAGATCTTCCCATTGTCTTTCTAATTCTGTTCGAGTGTACCCTCTATCTAACAAACTCTTTTCAATATTAGCTAGCTCCAAATGAAACACAGTCTCTGAGGGATTCATCCTGGAGGCTCTCATATCTTGTCTTCTAATAAGATTTTTAAAGACGTAGCCTGGATGCATGCTAAACCTAAAGAGAAAAGCATTTCTATGACAGGTCTTGCGAAAAATTCCCGTATAAATTATCCCTTGTTCCAGCTTCTCGACATATACATCCAAATATTCTATGAAATTATAAGAATACTGGTATGTAAATTTTAAACATTCTATTAAACTGTTCATAACCTCAGAGAAGCTGACAAATTCTTGGTATGACCCTTTCCATAAAATAAACAGGCCATCTACAAAACGCCTGTAAAATAATACATACTCTTTAAACTCAACTCGAGGGAATAACATATCTTCCTCCCATTGGGCTAGAAACATATTGGCGTAGCTATTGGCACAAGAAGTGTCTATAGCTACGCCATGTTTCTGTAAATAAATCTCATCTCCAAACATGAAGACATTGTTGTTAAGTACTGTTTCTAGAAAGAAACAGATTGTCAACCTGTGAAGCCAAATATTCACTATGTGTATTTAAGTACTTCTGCACAAACTGTATACCCAATTCATTGGGTATCATAGTAAACAAAGATTGTATGTCTAATGTAACAAAGGCTACACTGTGAGTGTCCCCCACATCCTTCAAACACTCATAAAGGTCCACCAAAAATTGCTTAGAGTCCTTCAAAACAGTTGAGTTCAAATTTAATCACAGGACGTAAAAACTTCTCTATATACAGTGAACGGGGTTCAGTAACCCAACCTCCTCCTGCAACAATAGGCCTCATGGGAGGAATAATGGGGTGCTTATGTATTTTGGGTAGCCCCTGAATACTAGGGATTAATGGATTATCAACAATCATAAAGTCAAACACTTCATCGGTAATAAGAGCGGCTGTCTTAATGTCTACCATGTCATTCCTCATGGTATGAATAATCCTATGTACATAATTTGTCGAAATCCTATTATAAAATACAGTATCCTTCAACATATTTCGCATGGGCTCTTCATAAAAAAATCCTATCCATAACTACGATTAGGCCCCCTTTGTCCGCAGGACGTATTACTAAAATATTGTTATTTTGCAAAGCTTGTAGGGCTTTCCTTTCCTTAAATGTAAGGTTATGTCTCAATCGTTTATTCATGGTAGGTGTCCTATTCTCATAAAACCGGAAGATCTCATCTGCTGTCAACTTATAATAGGCTTCAACCAAGGGGTGATTCACAGGTGTGAAACTACTAGGTCTCCTCAAGTGTAAACCCTGTCTAACATCTCTGTCAGCATTGGAGACATTGTCATCAAAAATAAAACGTAACATTACATCTCTACAGAACATTTTAAGATCCAAGATGGTGTCCTCAACTTTGCTTAGGCGAGTGGGTATAAAATTCAAACCTTTGTATAACACATTTTGTTCTTCCAGTGTCAATGAATGGTTTGAGATATTATAAATCAATGAGGTTTGGTCTTGCCCCACATTTTCTTTATGGTCTGATTTGAGTGTAATTCCCCTGACAATTTCCTTTTGTACCTGTTTCTGCTGGTAGATCTTCCTCTCCCCCCTCCCCTGTCCACCCGAACAGGCAACGGAAAAGGGAGTTCACCATTGGCCCCATTATAATTGTGCTCTGGTGCTTCATTAATACTGACATTCTTAACATTCATTTTGGGTCTAACTACACATTCAGATTCTCTTGGGGTCTCCCTTATCACGGGACGATTAACAACTACATGGGGGTATAAGTTGTTACATGAGTCCTTTTGACTACTATCACTCATCTCAGTAGTAATTCGTCCTCTACCTGATACCAGACCCTGTCCTCGTAAGTCTCCCAATCATTTTTCAACACCTTTATGCGAAGTATTCACCGTGGCTTCACATGTAACAGTCTCATATCTACATACATTATTAAAGGCATCATTGTCAACACATTTTTCCTCCATTACAGCCTGAGGGACATCACTATTAATACCCTGAGAAGTCCGCACACAATTAACATTCATTGTTATCGATATTTCCCCTGCTGCAGGGGTCACTCTATTTAAAGCATTGTTCACATTCGCGACATCCCTCTTAGGTGTATGAACAACATTATTAGAATGTCCAGCACGAGGCCACAAAAACACATGGCCTGTCCTAAAGTCAGAAGTGTCTCTAATGATCTTAGTTCACTTTTGCTCAATTAACTTCCGCTCAAATACCGCAACACTGTCTAGCAGCCTCTCATAAAGAGGACCAAACACAACCGGTCGATAGTTATTAAAAAGTTCGTACTGTTTATGCTGTAAAGATGCTTTTAATCGCTCCTCCTCTGGCTGAAAAAAGTCAATAAGGAGCCTCATATAACTTGTGCTTACCTACATCTATGTACAACAACTATTTGTGCAACCTCCTCCTCTTTAGGATGGGCTTAATAGATGCCCTCTCATTTAAGCCCTTATCCCTGTCCACTTTTAAAATGATAATCCAGCAATAGTTTAGCTGTTGTTTTAAAATGTCTTAAAAATGTATGTATTCTCATGTTCAAGACATCTTTAATGTTAAGAATCATATTGTATTGATATGGATGCGTTGAATTAATGTCGTGTACAGCCTTATTTTTTATATTATATATATATTTTATATTTTTTCTATTTGTTGTACACAGATGTGTAACTTGTAGGTTTACCTTGGGTATACAGCTTTAATGGAAGTTAATTGACTGATATTGATTGTCTTGCTTCCTATATATATGTGCCTTTTTTCATATGTATTTTTTGGTCTGAAGAAGCTCCTAAGTGAAAGCGCTTACCATCATTAATAAACCTGTGTTTTATACATAGAATCTTTATTTTTATTTTTATATTTATGGACGTTTGCTTGCTGTTGCAGTTGTGATGAGACGTTTCAGCCTTGGCAGCTCCGTGTTCAGTTACCTGATATCATTAATTGAGTTTTTGAATTTGTATCAAGGAGCTTTTATCCCAAGGTCTGCCGGTCGTTTTGTTATTTATATGATAAATATGTTAATAAATGCGGGTTCTAAAAGCATTTTTGTTTTTTCCGATATAGAAGCACATACAAATCTGACAAATGCTGGCATAAATTACTTTTTTACTACCACAATTGTATTTCTGAAATAGTCTAACCCATCCATAACCTTTGAGTAAAACCCTGTCTCCCTCTAATATGTGCTTACACTGGTGCACTTCCCACATTTAGTCATTTTTCCCAGTCTACCGGTGGTACTACTAAATGGATTTCTTTCAAGGATATTCTTGATGCTGGTGTCCTTTCTGTAAACCACTATGGGGGCTTCACCAACCTTCTGACCTATGCTTTCATCACTGTTGAGGATGGACCAGTTTTTGAAATCAATGTCCCGAATCAGTGGGAACTGTGGAGTGTATGTGAGGATGAGCCCATTGTGAAAACGACCAGTATGGTTGTTACTGTTCTCCAACGGTGCACACAATCTGGTAATATCAATTCCTAATAAGAGATAGAAATGTCCCTCTAATCTCTTTTTAGTAACTTCTTCCAACAAAGGTGTAAAAAATTATTTCGGATATCCTCTTCTTAAAAGCATACTCAATAAAACATCCCTTTCCTTCTGGAAATCTTCCATCCTGCTAACCATGCAGGCTAGTCTCACCCCCTGGCCTTTGACTAAGGATCTTTTTTGATGCACAGGGTGCCCACTCTCAAAATGGAGAAGGGAGTTGGAGTATGTAGGTTTGCGATAGATGGTGGAGAAGAATACGCTATTGATGTAGTCTTTGCTAATTCTGATGTCTAAATAACTAATGGAGTCAGAATTCATTTCCATGGAGAATTTGAGGAATGTGGTGCTCGAATTGAGGAACAGTAAGAATTAATGCAACTGGTCACGGTCTCCATCCCAGAAAATGAGGTTGTCATCCAGGTAACGACCATAAAACTTAAAATGGGACATCCCTGAGGATGAAAAAACTTGACACAGTTCCCACTGAGTCAGAACAATGTTGGCAAAAACTGGTGCACACGCTGCCCCCATATCTACTCCTGTGGTTTGTTTAAATAAATGACCTTCGAAAGTCAAAAAACTGTTCTTCAACACAAGTTCCATTAATGTCCTTAATGTAAGTATTTTGGTGTGTGAAAACTTGGTCTGTTGACATAAGAAGTCATAAAACATTTCAATGCCTTCTTTGTGGGGAATGACACTAAATAAGTCCTTGACATCAATTGTAGTGAAAATGATGTAATCACTGAAATATTCCTGTTTGATTTTTTTCAAACAATCCCATGAGTCTCTGATGATATGAAAAAAAGACCCCAGACAGTTCTTTAACTGGAGGTCTATATATTTGGCTATGGTTAAAGTCTTGGACCCTTTTGCGTCCACAATAGGTCTTAAAGGTGAATGCAAGATGTTCTTGTGAATCTTAGGTATCCCAAATATTGTTGGGAGCCTGGGGTTGTTTTGTATACAATAGTTAAATTCTACTTCTGATATCTGGTCATTCAAAAGTAGATCCCTAAGAACCATGTTTATATGTCTATATGCGATGTTAAGTTCATTATGGGAAATCTGCTGGTACCCTTCCCCAAATAAATGTCCTAACGTGTTTTCTATGTACCTGTCCTGGTCCATGACCACAAGACCACTTCCCTTGTCTGGTTTCATGACTCAAATGGCTTTATTATTAGATATATTATCGAGGAGTATGGTTTCCTCTTTGGTTAAATTGTGTAATAAATTTGAATTCCAATTTTTAGAAAGTTGTCTAATGTCATTCATACAAATCTTTTGGTACAATTGTATAGTGGGATGTAAAGGAGGGTTACTTACACTTGCCATTTTACAAGAAGTGATGGTAGTATTTCTATTTGCTTCTCCACACATAGTGGCATTAAAATTCAATTTTCTAGTGAAAATCATAATGTCAAGTAAATTTTGTTCTATGTTAAAATGTTTGGAGGGTACAAAGTTAAGACCTCTCTCAAAGAGGTTTACCCAATCCTTGGTAACTGTGACACTACTTAAGTTGTAAATTATGAAGTAATTTTGGTGATTGACAATAATAACTGCCTCTTTATTGTCAGGCAACATATTATAGTTTATTGCCAGTTTCCTCGTCTCCCCCTCCCCCGTCCTTGATTGTACTGTTATGGGTTGTGTATTTCTCCCTGATATGCTGTATTCTGAGGCCTCCTGTACTGGTGATTATGTTCTCGAATTCTCTCTGACCTCCGTAAGGGTTGTCCTAAAGGGATAGGACCTGGGGTGGTGTCACTTTGATATTCATTTTCATCATTAATTTCCTCACCATTGACTTCATTAATGTTATTAAAGTTGTTGTCACCAGTATTGTTATGTACTTTAACTAATGGATAAGCTTGACCCCTTTCATAATCCTGGGCATCCCTTATTAACTTTCTAGACTTTTTCTCCTTTATTTTATTTAAAATGTTATCAATGTTAACAAAAACAGTGTTTTATTCATTCAGTTTAACAGAAAAATTAACATAATTTTTCACAGTGGCATCAAGTTTGCTAACAGTGTCTTGCAATGCTACAAACTTTTTATCATTGTCTCTAACAGTTCCAACAGTTCACAACCCTGGCGGTTAAACAGAGTTAAGTCTTTATTCAGTTCACTGCTGTTAGCTAAACCATTAGGAAAACGCCAGTACCTCAGACCTTTTGGTACCTGTTTGCATCTGAGGCGTTCCCTTAGGTACTGATTCTCAATTTGAAGTTTTTTAAGTCTTAAACATTCTTTTTCCAAAGTTTTAAGTTTAAGATCAAAAGTACCTTGTATAATGGGTTGATTGGTGTTGTTGGAAAACCCAGTGCTGTACTTATTACACTGGTGCACTTTATTTAGGTATATATCTATATCTATATCTATATCTATATATATATATATATATATATATATATATATATATATATATATTTATTTATTTTATTTTACATTTGTTGACCGGGCTAGTCTAACTGGATACATGTCCATTTTCAGTAGAGGCCCGAGGAGATAAGCTCCAATACAGATAAATGAAAAGCTTAGTAATCAATATACAAAATAAGACTAAATGAAAATATTCATATTAAACTAGCAGATATATATATATATATATATATATATATATATATATATATATATATATATATATATATATATTTTTTTATATATATCTATTACTAGATTCTTATACCTATTATTACACACTCATATAGTATTGGCATATAGTCCATTTCATACATTCACATATGCTACGGTGTTTTATAATTTTATAATTTTATACTTATATATATTTATATATTTACATATTTATACATTTATTATTATATATTTATTATTATTACATTTATTACATTCATATGTATTTATGTATTATTAAAAAGTGGTCAGGTTTATGACAGGCAAATTATTATATCCATCTACCTTTTTATTTTATACCTGGTATGCATTTATTCCGTGTAGACAAAGAGATATATGTTTTTTGTCAGGTTCATATATAAAACCATAATATGGCATATTTATGCTTCTTTTTTACATGCTTTCTATACTTTTTTTAAACAAGTTATTTCTTCAGATGAGTTTTTTTTTAAAAAAAATGTAAATACTGTGGAAGTATCATCATTTACCATTGCTCTGTATAATTTAAGCATTTGGTACTACACAGTTTTGCGAGTGATATATTACACCAAAACTTGAATTTTTCTTTAAAAAACTGTAGTTTGACTGTTATATTGAATAATTGAAGAGAATGGCCAGCCAATGGAGTTTTAGTTTAGAATATAAATGTAATGGAATGAGGATTGTCAGTGATTCTGATGAGGTCTCCGGAGGGAGACAAAAGCGCTTAATCCAGTTTGCTTGTATGTCCTACTATATGTCGATTAAAAGGTTTCATTTGTTTTAAATCTGGGTTTGGTTTATTGGTAAAACCACCTACTTCAAAAAGGGAAGACAGCCTTCATTGCACCGGAGCCATATTTACTATTTTCTGTGCTGCTTGTACTTTGGTTTGGTTACTGGTTGGACAACTGTGTGTGGTTTGGGTATGAGGAGTCTCCCACTGACTGGTTACATTTGTTTGAAGAGAAATACCAACATGTCTAATAGCACTGCGAACAATAGCACTTTACTAAACGAGCTTGTTAGAGTAATACACAATTACTCACAGTCTGACAATTTGCTTCCGGATTCAGGGGAATGGTATACCTTGTGCATAGAGTAGTCCGAGGGCGACCGGAGTGACGGAAGTGACGTCAGACGCCAGATTTGAACCAAATGGTGAACTACGAAGAAAGGAAACAGGACAGGACAGGAATACCGGCGATGTTTTTACTACTAATAGTGGTTCTTCTAATAAAACCAACGACCGTTGTGGCACTGGTGTACAGAATACATGCAATAACTATAACAACTATATTAACTTGGATTTTAATGCCTGGCTTAACCATTCGTTTTCTAAAACGAACAAACATGGGGACAGGGATCTGTCCGAAGGCACCACGTACAAGGACAAATGTAAGAACTTTAAAATACTTTTGACTAGGTATAAAAACCTAGTAATAGAAAATTGATATTTTAACAAATGCTTACAGGATAAATTAGTACATAAAGGATTAAGAATTAATAAGTTTCCTAACAATATTGATATGGATACTGAATTTTTTAAAGCTGTATGTGATATTTTTAATGATTGTGGGCTGGCCATTTTGAAAGTAATGATAAAACTTAATGAACAGAAAATGGAACAGGATAAAAAAGAGACAGATAGACTGTATGGTGAAATAAACAATGATTTATTGTTTACTATGGATGAATATAAGAATGTCTATTACAGAACATTGCAGGATGTTGACAATATTGCTACACGTAGTTACAATAGAAACATTTCTACACTGGAAAGGGATTTAAATGAATATCGGTGTGGAATTGCCTATAATAATGAACAGACAAATACTAAAGGAAAGAGGGGGTTCAATTACAAACGAGGTTACTCAGGGCAAAACAATTTTTACCAAGATGGGAAAACCCTAAACAGTTATAAAAGAAAAGAAGTGAACTACCAGTATGCACATGATAATAATAATATATATGAGAATGATAGGGGGAGCAATGTTAATGATAGAGTCCCTTTAGAGGAAGAGGAGGGACCGAGGAGGTCCGAGAGATTAAGGAATCGGGCACAACAACCCTCGTATGCCTAAGTAACAGGCAACTATCATTACAACCATTATGGGAGGAGAACATACAGATAGGGGACACGGAACTTGACAACACTAGGTCATTTGATAATATAGTAAATTATATCTTTGACCACGACAAACAAGGAACATTTATTCACACTTTTAATGATTTTAACATATTTAATTATACAGATATTAACATCAATGTGAACTATTTTAAACTATTTATTCAGGGGTTTACCTTTGTTCCTACAAGGAAGCCCAGTATTGAGAACATTTTATTGGATATAAAAATTTTTACTAGAAAATTAAACTTTATACACATATTTAAGGATAAGAAAATGTATGACAGAGATAATTTATTGAAAAAATGGAGTTTATACAACCCGCCCCTTCACCACA